>NW_025422268.1:0-272497 GCF_011764305.1 Mustela putorius furo | reverse complement strand
CATTATGATCCGAATCATCAGGAGCAGAGAGTCCATTTCAAATCAGACCCGTCGGCTGCTCACCCAGAGCCAGCAGATCAAAGTCTGCCTTTGTCACTAGGAGACAGTTGGAATTGCGAGGTGGGCTGACCAGGCATCCATCCTTAGAACCCTGCTCTGGAGAATTTCTTTATGGGACGTCTTGAATCCAACCAACCTTCTTGACTGTCTCGCAGAAGAAATCCTTGTGGTTTGAAGCATCACACAATCCCACTGTGAGAATGCCTGCTGTGCCCTCGCCCCGAAACCTAAGCCTAACTTGTGTTCTCAGACTTCCGTCTTCACAATCCTGGCCACCCCCTCCAGTTTGGCAATTCTGGAGACACAATGCAGCACTCTGCCCTGCCCTCCAGAAGAAAAATGTTGCCCTATAGGGCTAACCAGAAACGCGCCAAATGAGTAACAACCTGCATGCCACTCGACCATACCCCAATTATACAATCTAGCCTGTGCACTAAAGCCCTGTCTGACACAGCCTGAAGGCAGACCTCCAGTCCAACACCCAGACAGCTGGCCGTACACTGAGCATATCAAACCCACAATGGCTTTCGGCCATCATCTCTACCCAACCTCAGTTTTCACCTTCAGAACCTAGACCTTATCTCCACTCACTGCTCAGGAGTGAACGTGATACAAGAATCAGAACTTCTCCTTCGCCATGGCAAGAAACCTTGTGGTTGGCATGTTGTCCAACGTTCATTGTAGGAGAAAGCAGCATGGACTATGAGGCCCCACCTATCCCTGAGGGCTACAATTTGCACAAACACACATTGTGACCCTCAGCGTGAGCCCTATCCTCATGTAAAGCCTCTTAGTGACTGGAACAACAGCCCACATATGGGGCTTGCCAAGCCCCTAGTCCCCCAATCTCAACCAGAGTTAGAGATGTCTAGTCACCCCTACTCAGGGCACTGCTCTGGAATCCCTCTTTGGTGGGACACACTGAGGTAAAAAAAAAAAAAAAATACAGAAAGGACTCTTCCCATCCACAGAATGATCCCAACCACTTGGGATCAGGCCAAATCACCAGAGAAAAGACTTGTCCATGGCCCTTGAGGACACCCCGACATTTTCCACGGCCACCGTAGGCACAAAATCCAGAGACAAAAGCCTGAGCAAACGCCACATACTCGCCCTTTGTTCATAGCCCGGAAAATTCTCACGGTCTGTAGATCGAGCCTTCATACATACATCCCCAAACCTAAGCTGAGTTTGTGTTTTCAGACTTCTGTCCCCACAGTCCTGGCCCACACACCATCCAAGCTGGGGCCCCTGGAGCCACACCTGAGGACTGTGGCTTCCCTTCTCCAGGGGAATTCTGCCATTTCCATTGGCCACAACCCTATAGATTAGGAGAAACCTCCAAACTCCCCGAGGCCATCCCAATAGTGTTGGCTGCCCAGGACAAACAGGGATGATCTTTCACAAGTTAGGAAACTACCTCCACTCAGACCCAGAGACAGATATCCCCATAGAATAAGATTGAACTGGACAGGCACTTAGGCCCTAATCAGATCCATTGCTTTTGTTTCCAGGCATCTCTCCTCAGAGGCCTGGTTACCAATACCAGCATATGGGGGATTACTGAGGCACTCATAGAAAAATCTCGTCTCCACATAGGAAATGTACTCTTTGGAGCTCTATAAAAAACCTCTGTTTAGGAGAATCTTTCAGGGCCCCGGATCAAGCGCCCCATTCCAAGGTCTCCATGGACTTAAACCCACATTATGATCTATCCTCGGTAGAGTCCATGTCAACTCATCCCCCTTGGTTTCTCCCCCAGGGCCTGCAGATCAAACCTGCCTTGTTGCTAGGAGACAACTAGAATGGGGAGGCGGGCTGCCCAGGCATCCATCCTTAGAACCCTACTCTGGAGTCGTTCCATATGGGACATCCTAGAGCCATCCAACAGGTCTCAAGTGTCCCACAGAAGGAATCTTTGCAGTCTGGTGCATCTCACAACTCCCATTGTGGGAAAATCTTCATGGCCTCTTGAGACGCTCCACTTTATAAAGGGGCCATCATGGACAGAAACTCCAACCTGAGCAAACGTCTGATATTCGCCCCTGGCTTCAGGTGCATGAGATCTTGATTCAGCTCTGCAGAGTGTGCCTTCTGTGCCCTCACCCCAAAAAACTAAGCCTAGCTTGTGTTCTCAGACTACCGTCCTCACACCCCTGGCCCAAAAGCCCTACAGTTTGGCAATACTGGGGCCACAATGCAGCACTCTGCCTGCCCTCCAGAAGAAAAAAAGTTGCCTTATGGAGCTACCTAGAAACCCGAATGAGGATCAACTGAACGCCACTCGACTGCACCCCAAATATACAGTCTACCCTGTCTAATGCCCCTGTCTGACACAGCATGAGCCCACACCTCCAGACCTACGCTCAACAGCTAGCCACACACTGAGCTCATTGTACCCATCAGGTCCTTAGGTCTTCATCTCTTCCCAACCTCGGTTTTCGGGTTTCAGAACCTAGACCTAAACTCCAATCACTGTCCAGGGGTGAACGTGATGCAGAAATCAATCAAACTCTTCCTTCGCCATGGCCGGAAACCTTGTGGTTGGCATATTCTCCAACGTTCAGTGTAGGAGAATCCAGCGTGGCCCATGAGGCCCTTCCCATGCTTGAGGGCCTTGTTGGGCACAAATAGGCATTGTGACCCTCAGCATGAGCCCTGTCCTCAAGGAAGACCTCTCAGTGTCTGAATCAAGAGCCCACATATTGGACTTGCCATGCCCCTAGGCCCCCAAACTTAAACAGAGGTGGGGTTATCCAGTTGTCCCTACCAAGGACTCTGCTCTGGAATCCCTCTTTTATTGGCACACATGAGGTACATAAAATAAAATAAAAAAAAAAAACAGAAAGGACACCTCCCATCCCACAGAATGTACCCAAAACTCTTGGGATTGGGTCAAATCCTCAGAGAAGGAAAGCCGTCCACAACCCATGAGGCCACGCCAGCATTCGACCCACATTGTTGACACAAATCCAGAGACAAAACCTGAGCAAGCACCTCAAACTCACCCTTTTTCATATCCCGAAGTGTTATCACGGTCTGTAGATTGGGCGTGCCATACCTATGTCCCCAATCCTAAGCGGAATTTGTGTTTTCAGACTTCTGTCCCCACAGGCCTGGCCCACACACCCTCAAGGCTGGGCCCCTAGAGCCAAACTCAGAACTGTGCCTGCCCTCTCCAGGGGATTTCTGCCCATTCCATTGGCCACAACCCTACAGATTAGGAGAAACCTCCAATGTCCCAGAGGCCATTCCAAATATTATAGGCTGCCCAGGACAAACAGGGGCGATCTGACACAAGCCGAGCAACTACCTCCCCTCAGATCCATAGACACGTATCCCCAGGAAAGAGATTGAACCGGACAGGCACCTAGGCCCTAATCATATCCATTGCTTTTGTTTCCAGGCATCTCTCATCAGAGGCCTGGTTTCCAATACCAGCATATGGGAGATTCCTTAGGCACTCATCAAAACAATTCTCTTCTCTACATAGGAAACGTACTCTTTAGAGCTCCATCAAAACCTCCGGTTATGAACATCCCTCAAGGCCCCGGATCAAGCACCCCCATTCCAAGGTCTCCATGGACACAAATGCACATTATGACCCATCCTCAACTCACCCATTTCAACACACCCCCGCCTCGGTTACTCCCCTAGATCCAGCAGATCGAACTTGCCTTGGCGCTATGAGACACCTGGAATGGGAGGCAGGCTGCCCCAGGCATCCATCCTTAGAACCCTGCTCTGGATAACTTCCTTATGGGATGTCCTGGAGCCATCCAGCAGGTCTCGACTGTCCCACGGAAGGAATCATTGCGGTTTGGAGCATCTCACAATTCCCATCGTGGGAAAACCTCCATGGCCTCGTGACACCCTCCCCTTCATGAAGGGGCTGTCATGGACAGAAACTCCAACCTGAGCCAACGTCTGATCCTAGCTCTGTCTTCAGGTACACGGGATCTCGAATCATCTCTGCAGAGGGTTCCTGCCGTCCCCTCACCCCGAAATCTAAGTCTGGCTTGTGTTCTCAGAATTTTTTCCTCACACTCTGGCCCACAAGCCTTCCAGTTTGGGAAATTCTGGAGCCACTATGTGGCACTGTGTCTTCCTTCCAGAAGAAAAACGTTGCCCTCTGGGGCTACCCGTAACCACAAATGAGTACCAACCTGCACGAAACTCGACTGGACCCCAATGATACAGTCTAGCCTGGGCACTAATTCCCTGTCTGCCACAGCCTGAGCCTGCACCTCCCAACCCACACTCAACAGCTGGCCGAACACTGAGCACATCAGTCACACCATGGCCTTAGGTCTTCATCTCTTCCCAACCTCAGTTTTCAGGCTTCAGAACCTAGACCTTAAATCCAATCACAGTCCAGGAGTGAAAGTGTTGCAGAAATTAGAACTCCTTCTTCCCCATGGCCAGAAAACTTGTGGTTGCCATATTGTGCAACGTTCAGTGTAGGAGAGAAACCAGCATGGTACATTAGTCCCCGCCTGGACTTGAGGGCTCCTTGGGCACTAAAACAACTTGTGAAACTCAATGTGATCCCATATTGCTCAAGGAAGGCCCTCTCAGTGTCTGGACGCCTAGAGGCCACATATGGGAGCTTTTTGGCCATGTTATTAGTGTCCTAATGTTAACCAGCGCTCTGGTTGTCCCAGTAGCCACTCCCCAGGACTCTTGGCTGTGGATTCCCTCTTTTGGTGGGTCCACCGTGAGGGAAAAAAAAAAAAAAAAAAAAACCAGAAAGGCCTCCTCCTTCCACAGAATGACCCCAAAACTCTTGGATTGGGTCAAATCCCCAGAAAGGGAGGAGCCTCATCGATGGCCCATGAGGACACCCGGACATTCCATGGCAAAATCTGTGACACACACATATCCAGAAAAAAAAAAAATAAGCATGAGCAAGCACCTCCACTTTCGCCCTTTGTTCATATCCCGAAAGAGTTCTCCTCTACGGTCTTATATATCGGGCCGGCCATACCTACAGACCCAAACCTAAGTGAGTTTGTGTTTTCAGACTTTTGTCCAAATAGCCCTGGACCACCACACGCTACCACACTTGGGTCCCTGGCGCCACACCTTCAGGGACTGTGCTTCCCTTTTCAAGAGAATTCTTCCCATTCCATTGCCCACAACACTTGCAAATTAGGAAAAAACTCCAAAGTTACCGAGGCCATCCCAATAGTGTAGGCCGCGCCCAGGACAAACAGGTGTGATCTCAAACCAGCTGAGCAAATACCTCCACTCAGACAAACAGATTGTCCAGAGAAGAATATTGAACCGGACAGGCCCCTAGGCCCTAAACTCAGATCCATTGATTTGGTTTACAGGGCATCTCTCCTCAGAGGCCCTCATTTCCAAATAATTACCAGCAAATGGTGGTTTCCTGAGGGGCACCAATAAGAACAAATCTCGTCTCCCCATGGAAAACTTGCTCATTGAGAGCTTTGTTTATCACCTCTGGTTAGGAGAATCCTTCAGGGCCCTGGTGCCACTGCCCCATTACCAAGGTTCTCAATGGACTCCAAACCAACATTAAGACCATCCTCAGGAAAGTCCATTTGCAACTCATTTAAGACCATCCTCAGGAAAAGTCCATTCCACTCAGCCCCCCTCTGAGTGCTACCCCAGGCCAGCAGATATCAAACGTTTCTTGTTGCTAGGAGACAATTGGAATTGAGGCTGTCCTGCCCAGGCATCCATACATTAGAACCCTGTTGTTGTTCTGGAAAAGAAAAATACCTTAGGAAGACGTCCCTGGAGCCATCCAAACAAATCTTAATTGTCCCACAAGAAGGACTTTCTTGCGGTTTGACGAGCATCTCACAACTCTAATAGTGGGAAAACCCCCATGGCCTCATATGCCCCCCCCCCCCTTCAATGAAGGGGAGCCAACATGGACAGAAACTCCAACCTGAGCCAAAGTCTGATCCTCGACCTGACTTCAGACTCATGAGATCTCAATTCAGCTCTGCAGAGTGTGCCAACATGCCATGTCCATTCCCCGAAACCTAAGCCTAGCTTGTGTTTCTCAGACTTCCCGTTCCGTCTTCCTACTCTCCTGGCCCACAAGCCCTCCAGTTTGGGAATTCCGAAAGCCACAATGCGCACTCTGCCCTGCCCCTCCAGAAAAAAACTTTTTGCCCTATGCTGCTAATAAGAAAACCCCAAATGATTATCTCTATGCATGCCACTCGACTGTAAAGCAATTATACAGCCTACCCTGAATACGAATGCCCTGTCTGGCACAGGCCTGAGACAAGACATTCGCCAAACCGACCCTAGACAGCTGGCTCCAACCTGGACACATGGACCCCCGCTATGGCTGTAGGTATGCACGAGATCTCGGTTCAGGTCTGTTAGATTGTGCCTGCAATGTCATCACACAGAAACGTAAGACTTGCTGTGTCCTCGGACGCTGTACACAGAACTGACTGGCTCCCAGGCCCTCCAGTTTGGCATCAAGCACTACAATGCAGCAATCTACTACCCTGCAGAAGAAATACATGCCCGCTGGGCTACCTCAGAAACCACAAATGAAGATCAACCTGCACGACAAGTGGCTATGGCCCAAAATAGATAGGAGTCCTGGCAAAGACTGCCTCTTTCGGACACATGCCTGAAGCCTGGACCTTCCTGGGCCCACCCAGACAGCTGGCTACAAACTGAGAAACTTTCAGACCCCCCATTGGCCTTTAGGTCGTTCTCCCTTCCCAAACTCAGTTTTTCAGGCGTTCAAGAACGCCTAAAACCTTATACTTCCAGCACTGCGCAGGTTTGAGACTTATGCAGAAATCAGAACTTCCTTCCCGATGGCAGGAAAAACTTGTGGTGTGCCCTGTTGTCCAACGTTCCGTGTAGTGGAAACCAGTTTGGCAAACCAGAATTATAAGGTGTAGCTCTCTGCCTTCCCTCAAAAAGAAAAAAACATTTGCGTTCTGGGCTACCCAGAAACCCCAAAAATGAGATACAACATGCACCTCAACATGGGTGTAACCACCATATATAGCTGACTCCCGCAATAATTCCCTTTCTGACAGAGGATGAGCCTGGTCCTTCCTGGCCCCCCACAACAGGCTGGCCTCTCACTGAAGCACATCAACCCCATCCATTGCCTTAGGTTAATAATCTCTGTTCCCAGGCGTCGTTTTTCAGGATTTGAGAATCTAGACCTTATCTCCAACAGATCACTGCCCATGGTTGAAAATGATTGCAGAAGAGACTCAGAAATTCCTTCCCGATTTGGTCAGAAAACCTAGTGTAGGCTTGTTTTGTGTATTTTCATTGCTAGTGTTTACGTGTGTGGCCCTTGAGACCCGCCATTGCTCACGGGCCACATAGGTGGAAAAACACACATGTGACGCTCGGCCTTGACCCAGTCCTCAGGTAAGGCCTCTCAGTGGCTGGCATGAAGAGACAGCAGATTGGGCTTGCCATGCCCCTAGGCCCCAATTTTTAACCATAGTTCGGGTTGTCCCTTCACTCTTCCCCAGGGCTCTGCTTTGGAACTCCTCTTTTGGTGGGGACACCTGAGGTAACAACCCTGAAAGGAGTACTCCATCCAACAGATTGACGAAAAAACAATTGGGATGTGGGCCAAATCCACAGAGAGCAAGATTCGTCCATTGGCCCATGAGGCCTCCTCGACATTCCACGGGCCATCGCTGAAAACAAACTCCAGAGACAAAAGTCTGATCAAGCGACGCAGACTCGAACTTTCTTCCTATCCTGAAGATGTAGTCTCATGGGTTTGTCGATCGGGCCTGCCAGACATACGTCCCCAAACATAAGCTTGAGGTTGTGTTTTCAGACTTCTCTGTACTCAAAAGTCATGGGCCAAACACCATCAACTGATGGGAGACCATGGAGCATACAATTAGGACTGTGCCTACACCAATCCATGGGAATTTCTGCCCAATTCCATTGTCTCCAAAATCCGTGCACAAATTAGGAGAACCATCCAAAGTCCCTGAGGCCATCCAAATAGTATAGGTCGCCCGGGACAAAAAAGGTCAGTCTGTCACCAGCTGAGCATCTAACTCCACTCATACCCTAGATGGATGATCCCCAGAGAAGAAGATTGAACCAGACAGGACCCTAGGCCAAAATCGGATCCATTGCTTTGGTTTACATGCATTGTCCCTTCAAACCCTGGATTCCAATAACAAGCATTGGGGTTTTCCTGAGGCACCCATCAGAAGAAAAGAGAACCTGTCTCTACAAGGAAACTTGTGCATGGGAACTATGTCAAAAGAGTTAGGAGAATTACTTCAGGGTCCCGGTGCCACCGCACCCCCATTCCAGGCCCTTATGGACACAAACACACATTAGACCCATACCTCAGGAAAGTCCATTTCAACTCAGCCATCCCGGTTGCTCCCGCAGAGCCATCACATCTAACCACTGTCTTTGTTCGCGCTAGGAGACAATTGAAAATGCGAGGCGGGCTTCCCAGGCATCCATCCTCGAACGTTGGTCTGGACTCATCCATATGGGATGTCCTGGAGCTGTCCAGAAGGTCTCAATTGTCCCGCCAGAAGGAAATCCTAGGAGGGGGGCCTTCCACCACTTCCCAAACGTTGGAAAAAACCTCCACGGCCTCGAGAATTATGGCTCCCTTCGTGAAAGGGGCCGTCTTGAAACAGAAGAAAATCCAAGCTGAGCCAACGTCTGATCCACTCTCTGACTTCAGATGCATGAGATATTGCTTCAGATCTTCAGGAGGGTACATGCCGTGCCCTCGCCCTGAATCCAAAGTCTAGCTTGTGTTCTCAGACTTCCGTCCTCACACTCCTGGCCCCGAAGCCCCACAAGTTTGGCAATTCCGGAACATCATTGCAGCACTCTGACCTGCCCTCTAGAAACAAAATATTGCCCAATGAGCTGCCCGGGCACATTAAATGAGAATAAAAACCTACACGGCACTCGAATGTACCCAAATTATATAGTCTAACATGGGCAGTAATGCACTGTCTGACACACCCTGAGCCGGGACCTCCTGAGCAACAAAACCCAGACAGCTGACCGCACCATGAGCCCATAAGACCCCACTGTGGCATTAGGTCATCATCTCTTCACTACCTCAGTTTTCAGGCTTCAGTACCGAGACCTTATATCCAATCACTGCCCAGGGGTGAGTGTGATGCAGAAATCTGAACTCTTCCTTACCCATGGCAAGAAAACCTTATGGTGGCATGTTGTCCAAAGTTCAGTGTAGGGGATTACCAGTATTCACCCTGAGGCCCCGCCCCATTCTTGAGTGCGACGAGGGCATAAACACGCATTGTGATCCTCAGCGTGATTCCTGTCCTCTAGTACGTCCTCTCAGTGGCTAGACCCATTAGATGCCATAATGGGTTGACATGTCCTAGGCCCCAAATTTAAAACCAGATTTCTGGTTGTCCAAACGCCCCCTCCCCAGGGCTCTATTCTGGAATCCCCTCATTTGGTGGGACAACTGAGTTTTGAAAAAACAAAACAAAACAACAACAACAACAACAACAAAATGGACTTCTTCCATCCCACAGAATGACCCCAAACTCTTTGGACGGAGCCGACCCCCAGAGAGTAGGACTCGTCCATTTCCCATGAAGTCACCCGGATATTTTTTTTTTCATGACCATGAATGGCACGATATCCAGAGATAAAAACTTGACCAAGAGCCTCACACTCGCCCTTTTCTCATATCCCGAAGAGTTCTCCTCATGGTCTGTAGATCAGTCCTGCCATACCTAAGACCCGAAACATAATCCGAGTTTGTGTTTTCAGACAACTGTCCAAACAGCCCAGGCCTGCACACCCAACAGGCTCAGGCCCCTGGAGGCAACCTGAGTACTGTACTTGCCCTCTTCCAAGGGAATTCTGTGTGCCCATTCCCAATGGCCACAAACGCTACTAATAGGATAAACCTCCAAAGTCCCTGAGGACATCCCAATAGTGGTGGCTTCCCAGGACAAACAGGAGCAATCTGAGCCCATATGAGAACCTACCTGCACTCAGACTCGTAGACTGATATCCCCAGAGGTAAAAAGGAACGAACAGGCCCTAGGCCCTAATCGGATCCATTGCTTTGGTTTCCAGGCATCTTCCTAGGGGCCTGGATTTCAGTACCAGAATTATGACTGTTTCTTGAAATCAACATCAGAAACAAAAACTCTTCTAAACATGGGAAACTTGCACGTGGGGAGGTGTGTCATAGCCCTCTTTTGTAGGAAGAACCCTTCATGTCCCCCGTGCCCCCAAACCGCTTCATTCCATCCAAGGTCTCCATAAACACACCAAAATCCCTATTAGGACACATTGCACGAGAGAAGTCCCCAATTCAACTCAGCATATTCGGTTGCTCCGCGAAATCCAGCACAACTAACTTGTCTTGTTGCTAGGAGACAATTGGAATGTGAGGTGGCCCTACCCCGCCATCCATCCTTAGAACCTTGCTCAGAATCAGTGGCCTGGAGCCAAACAACAGGTCTCATTCTCCTGCAGAAGAATCTTTGCAGTTGGGAGCTTCTCACAACTCCATCGTGAGAAAAACCCCCATGGCCTCGTGATACAACCCCTTCATTCCCTGTGAAGGGGCTATCAGGAACCCCTAGGTCCAACCTGAGAAAATAGTCTTGATCCTCACCCTGACTTCAGATGTATGAGATCATCGATTCAGGTCTGTATGTGTGCCTGCCATGTCCTCACCCAGAAACCTAAGCCTAGCTTGTGTCCTCAGACTTCCTGTACACATCAACTACTGGCTCACAAGCCCTCCAGTTGGGCAATCCAGAACTACAATGCACCACTCTACTTGCCATGCAGAAGAAATACATTGCCCTCTGGGGGCACCCAGAAACCCAATGAAGATCAACCTGCACGCCTCTTGCTGTACCAAATAATATATAGGCTGACCTGGGACAATATTGCCCTTTCTGACAGAGCCTGAGCCCTGGACCTCCTGGGACCCACCCATAAAGCTTGCCCACGCACTGAGCACATAGGACCAGCCATTGCCTTAGGTCGTTATCTCTTCCACACCTCGGTTTTCAGGATTCAGAGTCTAGACCTTATCTCCAATCATGCCCATGTTTGAAAATGATGCAGAAATCAGAACTCCTTCCGATGGCAAGAACCTATGGTAGGCTTGTTGTCCAACGTTCAGTTGTAGTGGAAACCTGTTTGTCCGATGAGGGCCCCGCCGCTTGCTCGTGGGCCCACATAGGTGGCAAACCTCACATTGTGACCCACAAGCCTTAACCCCAGTCCTCAGGTAAGGCCTCTCAGTGGCTGTATGAAGAGAACAGCATATTGGGCTTGCCATGAGCTCATAGGCCCCCAAATTTTTAACCATAGTTCGGGTTGTCCCTTCACTCTTCCCCAGGGCTCTGCTTTGGAATTCCTCTTTTGGTGAGACACTTGAGGTATTCAACCCTGAAAGGATTCCTCCATCCAACAGATTGACGACAGACATAATTGGGATCGGCCCAACATCCACAGAGGAGCAAGATTCGTCTCCATGGCCCATGAGGCCTCCTCGACCATTCCACGGCCATCGCTGAAACCAAAATCCAAAGACAAAAGTATGAGCAAGCGCCTCAGCCTCGCACTTTCTTCATATCCTGAAAGATGTCTTCTCATGGTTTGTAGATCGGGCCTGCCATACCTACGTCCCCAAAACATAAGCTGAGTTTGTGTTTTCAGACTTCTGTCCTCAAAGTCCTGGGCCACACACCCTTCCAGGCTTGGGACCCTGGAGCCAAATATTAGACTGTGCCTCCCCAATCCATGGGAATTATGCCCATTCCATTGTCCAAAATCGTACAAATTAGGAGAACCCTCCAAAGTCCCTGAGGCCATCCCAATAGTATAGGTCGCCCGGGACAAAAAAAAAAAGTCAGTCTGACACCAGCTGAGGCATCTACCTCCACTCATACCCTAGATGGATGTCCCCAGAGAAGAAGATTGAATGAACCAGACAGGACCCTAGGCCAAAATCGTATCCATTGCTTTGGTTTACAGTCATGTCTCCTCAAAACCCTGGATTCCCAATACCAGCATTGGGGTTTTCCTGAGGCACCCATCAGAACACAAACCTAACTCGTCTCCACAAGGTAAATTTGTGCATGGGAGCTATGTCCAAAAGCTGAGGAGAATACTTCAGGGTCCCGGTGCCCACCGCCCCATTCCAAGGCCCTCATGGACACAAAACACACATTAGGCCCATCCTCAGGAAAGTCCATTTCAACTCAGCCACCCACGGTTTGCTCCCGCAGAGCCATCAGATCTAAAACTGTCTTTGTCGCTAGGAGACAATTGGAATGGGAGGCGGGCTTCCCAGGTATCCATCCTCGAACGTTGGTCTGGACTCATCCATAATGGATGTCCTGGAGCTGTCCAAACAGGTCTCAATTGTCCCCCAGAAGAAATCCTTGGAAGGGGCATCCCACCACTCCCAAACGTGGGGAAAACATCCACCACTCTCGAGAATCCGCTCCTTCATGAAGGGGCCGTCATGAACAGAAAATCCAAGCTGAGCCAACGTCTGATCCTCGCTCTGACTTCAGAAGCATGAGATATTGCTTCAGATCTTCAGGGGGTACATGCCATTGCCCCTGCCCTGAAACCCAAGTCTAGCTTGTGTTCTCAGACTTCATCCTCACACTCCTGGCCCCGAAGCCCACAAGTTTGGCAATTCCGGACCATCATTGCAGCACTCTGCCTGCCCTCTAGAAAAAATATATTGCTTAATGAGCTGCCTGAGCACATTAAATGAGAATAAACATACACTGGACTCGAATGTACCCAAATTATATATAGTCTAACCTGAGCAGTAATGCACTGTCTGACACAACCTGAGCCGGGACCTCCTGAGCAACACCCAGACAGCTGACCGCACACACTGAGCACATCAGACCCGCTATGGCCTTAGGTCATCATTTCTGCCCTACCTCAGTTTTAGGGCAGCAGAACCTAGACCTTATCTTCAATCACTGCCCAGGGGGTGACTGTGATGCAGAATCAGAACTCTTCCTTACCCATGGCAAGAAAACCTTGTGGTTGATGTTGTCCAAGTTTCAGTGTACTTGAAATCAGTGTGGCCCATGAGGGGCCCCGCCCTGCTTGCGGGCCACCTTGGTCAGAAACAGACATTGTGACCCTCAGCCTGTTCCCAGTCCTCAGGTAAGGGACTCTCAGTGGCTGGATGGAGAGACAGCATATTGGGCTTGCCATGCCCCTAGGCCCCCAATTTTAACCATAGTTCGGGTTGTGCCATCACTCTTCCCCGGGGGCTCTACTTTGGAATTCCTCTTTTTGGTGGGACCACACCTGAGGTAACAAACCGGAAAGGAGTCCTCCCATCCCACAGATTGACGACGAAAACAATTGGGATCGGGCCAAGTCCACAGAGAGAACAGGATTCGTCCATGGCCCCAAGAGGGCGTCCCCACCATTCTTCACGGGACATCGCTGACACAAAATCCAGAGACAAAAGCCCTGAGCACGCGCCCCAGATTCGCTCATTCTCTTCATATCCTGAAGAGTTCTTCAGTTAAGAAACTATACGGCACTCGAATGCACCCAAAAATATATAGTCTAACCTGGGCACTAATGCACTGTTTGACAACCTGAGCCCGAACCTCGTGACCCCAACACCCAGACAGCTGACCCCACACTGAGCCCATCAGACCCGCCATGGCCTTAGGTCATCATCTCTTTCCCTACCTCAGTTTTTTCAGGCTTCAGAACCTAGACCTTATCATCCAATCACTGCCCAGGGGTGACTGTGATGCTGAAATTAGAACTCTTCCTTACCCATGGCAAGAAAACCTTGTGGTTGGCATGTTGTCCAACGATCAGTGTAGGAGAAACCAGCATTCACCCTGAGGCCCCGCCCATTCTTGAGTGCGACGAGGGCATAAAACACGCATTGTCACCCTCAGCGTGAGTCCTGTCCTCTAGTACGTCCCTCTCAGTGGCTGGACCATTAGATGTCATAATGGGCTTGACATGTCCCTAGGCCTCAATTTTTAACCAGATTTCTCATTGTCCAGTTGCCCGCCCCAAGGCTCTACTCTGGAATCTCTCATTTGGTGGGACACCTGAGGTTGAAAAACAAAACAAAACAAATCAACAACAACAGAACAACGGACTACTTCCATCCAACAGAAATGACCCCAAACTCTTTGGATGGGGCCAAACCCCCCGGAGAGGAAGACTCGTCCATTTCCATGAAGTCACCCGAAAATTTCACGACCATGTGTGACACGATATCCAGAGACACAAAAACTGAGCAACAGCCTCACACTCGCCCCTTTTTTTCTTATCCCCGAAGAGTTCTCCTCATGGTCTGTAGGTCAGTCCTGCTATACCTATGACCCGAAACATAAGCCGAGTTTGTGTTTTCAGACAACTGTCCACAAACAGCCCTGGCCTACAAACACCCTACAGGCTCAGGCCCCTGGAGCCAAACCTGACGACTGTGCTTGCCTCTCCAAGAGAAAATCGTATGTGCCCATTCCAATGGCCACAACCACTACTAAGAGGATAAACATACAAAGTCCCTGAGGCCATCCCAATATTTGCGGCTTCCTAGGACAAACAGGGGCAATCTGGGCCCATCTGAGCACCTACCTGCACTCAGACCCGTAGACTGATGTCCCCAGATGTAAAAAGGAACGAACAGGCCCCTAGGCTCCTATCGGATCCATTGCTATGGTTTCCACCTATCTCTCCTCAGAGGCCTGGAATTTCAATAACAGCATATGGCTGTTCTTGACTCACCCCATCAGAACAAATCTCATCTACACATGGGAAACTTGCACGATGGAGCTGAGTGAAAGCCTCTCTTTACGAGAACCCTTCAGGGCCCCAGTGCCACCGCTTCAGTCCAAGGTCTCCATAGACACAAATCATATTAGGACACAACCACGGGAGAGTCCATTTCAACTCAGCCACCTCGGTTGCTACCCCCAGATCCAGCAGATCTAACTTGTCTTGTTGCGTGGAGACAATTGGAATGCGAGGTGGCGCTACCTAGCCATCCATCCTTAGAACCCTGCTCAGAATCGTTGTCCTGGAGAGAACCAACAGGTCTCAATTGTCCTGCCTGCAGAATCTTTGCAGTTGGGAGCTTCCTCACAACTACCATCGTGGGAAAACCGCCCATGGCCTCGTGATCCACCCCCCAACTTCAAGAAGGGGGCCATCAGGGACAGAATGTCCAACCTGAGCGATCATCTGATCCTCGTCCTGACTTCCAGATGCACGAGATCTCGATTCAGGTCTGTGGATTGTGACTGCCATATCATCACCCAGAAACCTAGGCCTACCTTGGGTTCTCAGACTTCCGTCTTCAGACTGCTGGCCCACAAGCCCTAAAGTTTGGCAATCCAGAGACTACAATGCAGCACTCTGCCTTCCCTCCAGAAGTAAAACATTGCCCTCCGGGGCAACCCAGAAACCCCAAATCAGGATCAACCTGCACGCCATTCCGCTCTACAACCCAAAATATATAGGCTGTCCTGGGCACTAATGCCCTTTCTGACGCAGCCTGAGCCTGGACCTCCTAAGCCCCACCCAGAGAGCTGGCCGCACACTGAGCACATCGACCCGCCATAGCCCTTAGGTCGTCATCTCTTTCTCAACCTCGGTTTTCAGGCTTCAGAAACTAGACCTTATCTCCAATCACGGCCCGGGTTTGAAAATGATGCAGAAATCAGAACTCTTTCCCCATGGCAAGAAACCTTGTGGTTGGCATGTTGTCCAAGGTTCAGTGTAGTTGAAACCAGTGTGGCCCATGAGGCCCCGCCCATGCTTGCGGGCCACATTGGTCACAAACACACATTGTGACCCTCAGCCTGAGCCCAGTCCTCAGGTAAGGCCCTCTCAGTGGCTGGATGGAGAGGACAGCATATTGGGCTTGCCATGCCCCTAGGCCCCAATTTTTAACCATAGTTCGGGTTGTCTCTTCACTCTTCCCCAGGGCTCTGATTTGGAATTCCTCTTTTGGTGGGACACCTGAGGTAGCAAACCTGAAAGGAGTCCTCCCATCCCACAGATTGACGAAAAACATTGGGATCGGGCCAAGTCCACAGAGAGCAAGATTCGTCCATGACCCATGAGGCCTCCCCCAAAATTCCAACGGCCATCGCTGATACAAAATCCAGAGACAAAAGCCTGAGCATGAGCCTCAGACTCGCACATTGTTTCATATCCTGAAGAGTTCTTCAGATAAGAACTTACACGGCACTCGAATGCACCCAAAATATATAGTCTAACCTGGGCACTAATGCACTGTCTGACAACCTGAGCCCGGAGCTCGTGACCAACACCCAGACAGCTGACCGCACACTGAGCACATCAGACCCCCACCATGGCCTTAGGTCATCATCTCTTCCCTACCTCAGTTTTCAGGCTTCCGAACCTAGACCTTATCTCCAATCACTGCCCCAGGGGTGACTGTGATGCAGAAAATCAGAACTCTTCCTTACCCATGGAAAGAAACCTTGTGGTTGGCATGTTGTCCAACGTTCAGTGTAGGAGAAACAATCATTCACATCCTGAGGCCCCCGCCCATTCTTGAGTGCGACGAGGGCATAAACACGCATTGTGACCCTCAGCGTGAGTCCTGTCCTCTAGTACGTCCTCTCAGTGGCTGGACCATTAGATGTCATAATGGGCTTGACATGTCCCTAGGCCCCAATATTTTTAAACCAGATTTCTGGTTGTCCCAAGTCGCGCCCCAGTCCCCAGGGCTCTACTCTGGAATCCCTCATTTGGTGGGACACCTGAGATTGAAAAACAAAACAAAACAAAATCAAACAACAATAGAACAACGCACTTCTTCCATCCCACAGAATGACCCCAAACTCTTTGGACGGGGCCCAAACCCCCAGAGAGTAAGACTCGTCCATTTCCCATGAAGTCACCCGGAAATTTCACGACCATGAGTGACACGATATCCAGAGACAAAAACTTGAGCAAGAGCCTCACACTCGCCCTTTTTTCATATCCCGAAGAGTTCTCCTCATGGTCTGTAGATCAGTCCTTTCCATACCTATGACCCGAAACATAAAGCCGAGTTTGTGTTTTCAGGACAACTGTCCAAACAGCCCTGGCCTACACACCCTACAGGCTCAGGCCCCTGGAGCCAAACCTGACGACTGTGCTTGCCCTCTCCAAGGGAAATTGTATGTGCCCCATTCCAATGGCCACAAACCCTACTAATAGGATAAACCTCCAAAGTCCCTGAGGCCATCCCAATATTTGTGGCTTCCCAGGACAAACAGGGGCAATCTGGGCCCATCTGAGCACCTACCGGCACTCAGACCCTGTAGACTGATGTCCCCAGAGGTAAAAAGGAACGAACAGGCCCCTAGGCACCTATCGGATCCATTGCTTTGGTTTCCAGGCATCTCTCCTCAGAGGCCTGGATTTCAATAACAGCATATGGCTGTTTCTTGACTCACCCATCAGAACAAATCTCATCTACACATAGGGAAACTTGCACGATGGCGCTGTGTGAAAGCCTCTCTTTAGGAGAACCCTTCAGGGCCCAGTGCCACCCGCTTCATTCCAAGGTCTCCATAGACACAAAATCATATTAGGACACATTCCACGGGAGAGTCCATTTCAACTCAGGCCTCCTCGGTTGCTCCCCCAGATCCAGCAGATCTAACCTGTCTTGTTGCTTGGAGACAATTGGAATGCGAGGTGGGCTACCCAGCCATCCATCCTTAGAACCCTGCTTGGAAATGTGGTCCTTGTGCCAACCAACAGGTCTCAATTGTCCTGTAGAAGAATCTTTGCAGTTGGTAGTTCACACAACTCCCATCGTGGGAAAACCCCCATGGCCTCGTGATCCACCCCCCCCTTCAAGAAGGGGCCATCAGGGTCAGAATGTCCAACCTGAGCGATCGTCTGATCCTCGCCCTGTCTTCAGATGCACAAGATCTCGATTCAGGTCTCACCCAGAAACCTAGGCCTAGCTTGGGTTCTCAGACTTCCGTCCTCAGACTATTGGCCCAGAAGCCATCCAGTTTGGCAATCCAGAACTAAAATTCAGCACTCTGCCACCCTCCAGAAGAAAAACATTGCACTCTGGGGCTACCCAGAAACCCCAAATGAGGATCAACCTGCACGCCATTTGGCTGTACCCCAAATATATAGGCTGATCTGGGCACTAATGCCCTTTCTGACACAGCCTGAGTCTGGACCTCCTGGCCCCAACCAGACAGCTGGCCGCACTCTGCGCACATCGGACCCGCCATGGCCTTAGGTCGTCCTCTCTTCTCAATCTCAGTTTTCAGGCATCAGAACCTAGACCTTATCTCCAATCACGGCCCGGGTTTGAAAATGATGCAGAAATCAGAACTCTTTCCCCATGGCAAGAAACCTTGTGGTTGGCATGTTGTCCAAGTTTCAGTGAACTTGAAACCAGTGTGGCCCATGAGGCCCCGCCCATGCTTGCGGGCCACATTGGTCACAAACACACATTGTGACCCTCAGCCTGAGCCCAGTCCTCAGGTAAGGCCTCTCAGTGGCTGGATGGAGAGACAGCATATTGGGCTTGCCATGCCCCTAGGCCCCAATTTTTAACCATAGTTCGGGTTGTCCCTTCACTCTTCCCCAGGGCTCTGCTTTGGAATTCCTCTTTTGGTGGGACACCTGAGGTAACAAACCTGAAAGGAGTCCTCCCATCCCACAGATTGACAAAAAACAATTGGGATCGGGCCAAGTCCACAGAGAGCAAGATTCGTCCATGGCCCATGAGGCCTCCCCAACATTCCACGGCCATCGCTGATACAAAATCCAGAGACAAAAGCCTGAGCACACGCCCTCAATTCGCGCCATTCTTCATATCCTGAAGAGTTCTTCAGATAAGAACCTACACGGCACTCGAATGCACCCAAAATATATAGTCTAACCTGGGCACTAATGCACTGTCTGAACAACCTGAGCCCGGACCTCGTGACCAACACCCCAGACAGCTGACCGCACACTGAGCACATCAGACCCGCCATGGCCTTAGGTCATCATCTCTTCCCTACCTCAGTTTTCAGGCTTCAGAAAACCTAGACCTTATCTCCAATCACTGCCCAGGGGGTGACTGTGATGCAGAAATCAGAACTCTTCCTTACCCATGGCAAGAAACCTTGTGGTTGGCATGTTGTCCAACGTTCAGTGTAGGAGAAACCAGCATTCACCACCTGAGGCCCCGCCCATTCTTGAGTGCGACGAGGGCATAAAAACACGCATTGTGACCCTCAGCGTGAGTCCTGTCCTCTAGTACGTCCTCTCAGTGGCTGGACCATTAGATGTCATAATGGGCTTGACATGTCCCTAGGCCCCAAATTTTTAAACTAGATTTCTGGTTGTCCAGTCGCGCCTCCCCCAGGGCTCTACTCTGGAATCCCTCATTTGGTGGGACACCTGAGGTTGAAAAACAAAACAAAACAAAATCAACAACAACAGAACAACGGACTTCTTCCATCCCACAGAATGACCCCAAACTCTTTGGACGGGGCCAAACCCCCAGAGAGTAAGACTCGTCCATTTCCCATGAAGTCACCCGGAAATTTCACGACCATGTGTGACACGATATCCAGAGACAAAAACTTGAGCAAGAGCCTCACACTCGCCCTTTTTTTCATATTCTGAAGAGTTCTCCTCATGGTCTGTAGATCAGTCCTGCCATACCTATGACCCGAAACATAAGCCGAGTTTGTGTTTTTCAGACAACTGTCCAAAACAGCCCTGTCCTACAAACCCTACAGGCTCAGGCCCCTGGAGCCAAAACCTGACGACTGTGCTTGCCCTCTCTCCAAAGGAATTGAATGTCCCCACTCCAATGCCCACAACCCTACTAATAGGATAAACCTCCAAGTCCCTGAGGCCATCCCAATATTTGTGGCTTCCCAGGACAAAACAGGGGCAATCTGGGGCCCATCTGAGCACCTACCGGCACTCAGACCCGTAGACTGATGTCCCCAGAGGTAAAAAGGAACGAACAGGCCCCTAGGCACCTATCGGATCCATTGCTTTGGTTTCCAGGCATCTCTCCTCAGAGGCCTGGATTTCAATAACAGCATATGGCTGTTTCTTGACTCACCCATCAGAACAAATCTCATCTACACATGGGAAACTTGCACGATGGAGCTGTGTGAAAGCCTCTCTTTAGGAGAACCCTTCAGGGCCCCAGTGCCACCGCTTCATTCCAAGGTCTCCATAGACTCAAAATCATATTAGGACACATCCACGGGAGAGTCCATTTCAACTCAGCCTCCTCGGTTGCTCCCCCAGATCCAGCAGATCTAACCTGTCTTGTTGCTTGGAGACAATTGGAATGCGAGGTGGGCTACCCAGCCATCCGTCCTTAGAACCCTGCTCGGAATCGTTGTCCTGGAGCCAAACCAACAGGTCTCAATTGTCCTGCAGAAGAATCTTTGCAGTTGGGAGCTTCTCACAACTCCCATCGTGGGAAAACCCCCATGGCCTCGTGATCCACCCCCCCCCCTTCAAGAAGGGGCCATCAGGGACAGAATGTCCAACCTGAGCGATCGTCTGATCCTCGCCCTGACTTCAGATGCACGTGATCTCGATTCAGGTCTCAGATTGTGCCCCAGAAACCTAGGCCTAGCTTGGGTTCTCAGACTTCCGTCCTCAGACTACTGGCCCACAAGCCCTCCAGTTTGGCAATCCAGAACTACAATGCAGCACTTCTGCCTGCCCTCCAGAAGAAAAACATTGCCCTCTGGGGCAACCCAGAAACACCAAATGAGGATCAACCTGCATGCCATTCGGCTGTACCACAAATATATAGGCTGACCTGGGCCCTATTGCCCTTTCTGACACAGCCTGAGCCTTGACATCCGGCCCCAACCAGACAGCTGGCCGCACACTAAGCACATCGGACCCGCCATGGCCTTAGGTCGTCATCCCTTCTCAACCTCGGTTTTCAGGCTTCAGAACCTAGACCTTATCTCCAATCATGGCCCGGGTTTGAAAATGATGCAGAAATCAGAACTCTTTCCCTATGGCAAGAAACCTTGTGTTTGGCATGTTGTCCAAGTTTCAGTGTACTTGAAATCAGTGTGGCCCATGAGGCCCCGCCCATGCTTGCGGGCCACCTTGGTCAGAAACAGACATTGTGACCCTCAGCCTGTTCCCAGTCCTCAGGTAAGGCCTCTCAGTGGCTGGATGGAGAGACAGCATATTGGGCTTGCCATGCCCCTAGGCCCCAATTTTTAACCATATTTCGTGTTGTCCCTTCACTCTTCCCCAGGGCTCTACTTTGGAATTCCTCTTTTGGTGGGAGGTAACAAAACTGAAAGGAGTCCCCCCATCCCAAAAATTGATGAAAAACAATTGGGATCGGGCCAAATCCACAGAGAGCAAGATTCGTCCATGGCCCATGAGGCCTCCCCAACATTCCACGGCCATCCCTGATACACAATCCAGGGACAAAAGCCTGAGCACGCGCCTCAGACTCGCTCATTCTTCATATCCTGAAGAGTTCTTCAGATAAGAACCTACACGGCACTCGAATGCACCCAAAATGTATAGTCTAACCTGGGCACTAATGCACTGTCTGACAAGCTGAGCCCTGACCTCGTGACCAACACCCAGACAGCTGACTGCACACTGAGCACATAAGACCCGCCATGGCCTTAGGTCATCATCTCTTCCCTACCTCAGTTTTCAGGCTTCAGAACCTAGACATTATCTCCAATCACTGCCCAGGGGTGACTGTGATGCAGAAATCAGAACTCTTCCTTACCCATGGCAAGAAACCTTGTGGTTGGCATGTTGTCCAACGTTCAGTGTAGGAGAAACCAGAATTCACCATGAGGCCCCGCCCTTACTTGAATGCGACGAGGGCATAAACACGCATTTTGACCCTAGCGTGAGTCCTGTCCTCTAGTACGTCCTCTCAGTGGCTGGAACATTAGATGTCATAATGGGCTTCACATGTCCCTAGGACCCAATCTTAACCATATTTCTGGTTGTCCATTCGCCCCTCCCCAGGACTCTACTCTGGAATCCCTCATTTGGTGGGACACCTGAGGTTGAAAAACAAAACAAAACAAATCAATAACAACAAAACAACGGACATCTTCTATCCCACAGAATGACCCCAAACTCTTTGGACGGGGCCAAACACCCAGAGAGTAAGAGTCGTCCAATTCCCATGAAGTCACCCGGAAATTTCACGACCATGAGTGACACGATATCCAGAGACAGAAACTTGAGCAAGCGCCTCACACTCGCCCTTTTTTCATGTCCCGAATAGTTCTCCTCATGGTCTGCAGATCAGTCCTGACATACCTATGAGCCGAAACATAAGCCGAGTTTGTGTTTTCAGACAACTGTCCAAACAGCCGTGGCCTACACACCCTACAGGCTCAGGCCCCTGGAGCCAAAACTGAAGACTGTGCTTGCCCTCTCCAAGGGAATTGTATGTGCCCATTCCAATGGCCACAACCCTACTAATAGGATAAACCTCCAAAGTCCCTGAGGCCATCCCTATATTTGGGGCTTCCCAGGACAAACAGGGGCAATCTGTGCCCATCTGAGCACCTACCGGCACTCAGACCCGTAGACTGATGTCCCCAGAGGTAAAAAGGAAGGAACAGGCACATAGGCACCTATCGGATCCATTGCTTTGGTTTCCAGGCATCTCTCCTTAGAGATCCTTAGAACCCTTAGAAAACTGCTCTTGCGTCGTTCCTTATGGGACATCCTTGAGCCAACCAACAGTTCTCGACTGTCCCACATGAGTATTTGTGCATGGACCACCTCCCAACTCATATCATGGAAAGCTTCCAAGGTCACATGATGCCCCCAATCTTCATGAAGTCGGATCACGGAAAGAAACTCCAACCTGAGCCAACGGCTGATCTTCGCCTTGACTTCAGATGCACGAGATCTTGATTAAGCCCTTCGGAGTGTACCTGCTGTGCCCTCACCCCAAAACCTAAGCATAGCTAGTGTTCTCAGACTTCCGTCCTCACTCTCCTGGACCACACGCCCTCCATTTTGGGATTTCCGATGACACAGTGCTGCTCTCTGCCTGCCCTCTAAAAGAAAAACGTTGCCCTATGGGTCTACCCAGAAAACTCAAATGAGGATAAACCTGCATGCCACTCAACTGTACACCAATTATATAATCTAGCCTGTGCACTAATGCCCTGTCTGACACAACCTGAGGCCTGAATTCCCAACCGACACCCAGACAGCTTGCCGTACACTGAGAACATCTGAACCGCCATGGCCTTAGGTTGCCATCTCTTTCCAACCTGGTTTTCAGGCTACAGATACCTAGACGTTATCTCTACTCATTTCCCATGGGTGAACCTGATACAGAAATCATAACTCCTCCTTCCCTCTCGCCAGAATCTTGTGGTTGGCATCTTATCCAAAGTTCAGTGTAGCACCCCTGTAGGGCCTACAGGAGTAGTAGTAGGGCCCGTGAGGATAGTGTAGGGTCCCTGAGGTCCTGCCCATGCTTAAGAGCTGCGGTGGGCACAAACACACATTGGGACCCTCAGTTTGAGCCCTGTCCTCAAGTAAAGCCTCTCAGTGGCTGGACCATGAGCCCGCATATGGGGCCTGGCATGCCCCGTGTCACCCAATCTTAACCAGAGGTAGAGACATCTAGTCACCCCTACTCAGGGCTCTGCTCTGGAATCCCTCTTTGGTGGGACATTTGAGGTAAGTAAACACAGAAAGGATTCCTCCCACCCACAGAATGACCCCAATCACTTGGGATCAGGCCATCCCCAGAGAGAAAGACTCGTCCATGGCCCATGAGGCCAGCCCGACATTCCACGGCCACTATGGACACAATGTCCAGAGACATAAGCCTCACCCTTAGGTCATAGCACAAAAAATTCTCCTCATAGTCTGTAGATCGGGCCTGCCATACCTACGTCCCCAAACCGTGTTTTCAGACTTCTATCCTGACATCCCTGTCCCACACACCCTTCAGGCTGAGGCCCCTGGAGCCACACCTCAGGACTGTGCCTGCCCTCTCCAAGGAAATTCTTCCCATTCCATTGGCCACAACCCTACAGATTAGGAGAAACCTCCAAAGTCCCAGAGGCCATTGCAATAGTGTAGGCCGCCCAGTACAAAGAGGGGTGATCTGTCACAAGCTGAGCAACGACCTCAACTCACCCGTAGACAGATATCCCAAGAGAAAGGTATTCAACTGGACAGGCCCCTAGAAGGTAATTGGTTCCATTGCTTTTGTTTCTAAGCATCTCTCCTCAGAGGCCTGTTTTCCAATACCAGCCTATGGGGGATTCCAGAGATACCAGTCAGAACAAATCTTGTCTCCACATGGGAAAGTTATTCTTTGGAGCTCTGTAAAAACCTCCAGTTAGGAGAAAGCTTCAGGTAACCGGAGCCACCGCCGTATTCCAAGGTCTCCATGGACACAAACCCGCATTATGACCATTCGGCAGGAGAGTACATTTCAACACAGCCCCGTTGATTTCTCCCCCAGAGCCAGAATATCAAACCTGCCTTGTCGCTAGGAGACAACTGGAATGCAAAGCATACTCTCTAGGCATCCATCGTTGGAATCCTGCTCTGGCGCCGTTCCATATGGGATGTCCTGGGAGCCTTCCAACATGTCTTGACTGTCCTGCAGAAGGAATCCTTGCAGATTGGAGCATCTCACAACTCCTATCGTGGGAAAACCTACATGGCCTCATGAGATGCTCCCCTTTATAAAGGGGCCATCATGGACAGAAACTCCAACCTGAGCCAACTTCTGATCCATTGCTTTGGTTTCTATGTCTCTCTCCTCAGAGGCCTGGTTTCCAATATCAGAATATGGGGGTTTCCTAAGGAAACAATCAGAACAGATCTCATCTCCACATGAGAAACTTGTTCTTTGGAGCTGTGTCAATACCTCAGGTTAGGAGGATCCTTCAGGGCGCTGGCACCATGGCCCAATTCCAAGGTCTCCAAGGACACAAACTTACATTATGATCCATCCTCAGGAGAGTCCATTTCAAATCAGCCCCCTCGGCTGCTCACCCAGAGCAAGCAGATCAAACCTGCCTTGTCACTAGGAGACAGTTGGAATGCGAGGTGGGCTGCCCAGGCATCCATCCTTAGAACCCTGCTCTGGAGAATTTCTTTATGGGACGTCTTGAATCCAACCAACCTGTCTTGACTGTCTCGCAGAATGAATCCTTGTGGTTTGAAGCATCACACAATCCCACTGTGAGAAAACCTCCATTTCCTCATGATGCCCCACACCTTCATAAATGGGCCATCATGGACAGAAACTCCATCCTAAGCCAAAGTCTGATCCGTGCCCTGAATTCAGAAGCACGAGATCTCGATTCAGCACTTGAGAGTGTGCCTGCTGTGCCCTCGCCCCGAAACCTAAGCCTAACTTGTGTTCTCAGACTTCTGTCTTCACAATCCTGGCCACACCCCTCAAGTTTGGCAATTCTGGAGACACAATGCAGCACTCTGCCTGCCCTCCAGAAGAAAAATGTTGCCCTATAGGGCTAACCAGAAACGCCAAATGAGTAACAACCTGCATGCCACTCGACCATACCCCAATTATACAATCTAGCCTGTGCACTAAAGCCCTGTCTGACACAGCCTGAAGGCAGACCTCCAGTCCAACACCTAGACAGCTGGCCGTACACTGAGCATATCAAACCCACTATGGCTTTCGGCCCTCATCTCTACCCAACCTCAGTTTTCACCTTCAGAACCTAGACCTTATCTCCACTCACTGCTCACGATTGAACGTGATACAAGAATCAGAACTTATCCTTCGCCATGGCAAGAAACCTTGTGGTTGGCATGTTGTCCAACGTTCATTGTAGGAGCAAGCAGCATGGACTATGAGGCCCCACCTATCCCTGAGGGCTACAATTTGCAAAAACACACATTGTGACCCTCAGCGTGAGCCCTATCCTCATGTAAAGCCTCTTAGTGACTGGAACAACAGCCCACATATGGGGCTTGCCAAGCCCCTAGTCCCCCAATCTCAACCAGAGTTAGAGATGTCTAGTCACCCCTACTCAGGGCTCTGCTCTGTAATCCCTCTTTGGTGGGACACCTGAGGTAAAAAAAAAAAAAAAAATACAGAAAGGACTCTTCCCATCCACAGAATGATCCCAACCACTTGGGATCAGGCCAAATCACCAGAGAAAGACTTGTCCATGGCCCTTGAGGACACCCCGACATTCCACGGCCACCGTAGGCACAAAATCCAGAGACAAAAGCCTGAGCAAACGCCACATACTCGCCCTTTGTTCATAGCCCGGAAAATTCTCATGGTCTGTAGATCGAGCCTTCATACATACATCCCCAAACCTAAGCTGAGTTTGTGTTTTCAGACTTCTGTCCCCACAGTCCTGGCCCACACACCATCCAAGCTGGGGCCCCTGGAGCCGCACCTGAGGACTGTGGCTTCCCTCTCCAGGGGAATTCTGCCATTTCCATTGGCCACAACCCTATAGATTAGGAGAAACCTCCAAACTCCCCGAGGCCATCACAATAGTGTTGGCTGCCCAGGACAAACAGGGATGATCTTTCACAAGTTAGGAAACTACCTCCACTCAGACCCAGAGACAGATATCCCCATAGAATAAGATTGAACTGGACAGGCACTTAGGCCCTAATCAGATCCATTGCTTTTGTTTCCAGGCATCTCTCCTTAGAGGCCTGGTTACCAATACGAGCATATGGGGGATTACTGAGGCACTCATAGAAAAATCTCGTCTCCACATAGGAAATGTACTCTTTGGAGCTCTATAAAAAACCTCTGTTTAGGAGAATCTTTCAGGGCCCCGGATCAAGCGCCCCATTCCAAGGTCTCCATGGACTTAAACCCACATTATGATCTATCCTCGGTAGAGTCCATGTCAACTCATCCCCCTTGGTTTCTCCCCCAGGGCCTGCAGATCAAACCTGCCTTGTTGCTAGGAGACAACTAGAATGGGAGGCGGGCTGCCCAGGCATCCATCCTTAGAACCCTACTCTGGAATCGTTCCATATGGGACATCCTAGAGCCATCCAACAGGTCTCAAGGGTCCCAGAGAAGGAATCTTTGCAGTCTGGTGCATCTCACAACTCCCATTGTGGGAAAATCTTCATGGCCTCTTGAGACGCTCCACTTTATAAAGGGGCCATCATGGACAGAAACTCCAACCTGAGCAAACGTCTGATAATCGCCCTGGCTTCAGGTGCATGAAATCTTGATTCAGCTCTGCAGAGTGTGCCTTCTGTGTCCTCACCCCAAAAACTAAGCCTAGCTTGTGTTCTCAGACTACCGACCTCACACCCCTGGCCCAAAAGCCGTACAATTTGGCAATACTGGTGCCACAATGCAGCACTCTGCCTGCCCTCCAGAAGAAAAACGTTGCCTTATGGAGCTACCTAGAAACCCGTATGAGGATCAACTGAACGCCACTCGACTGCACCCCAAATATACAGTCTACCCTGTCTAATGCCCTGTCTGACACAGCATGAGCCCACACCTCCAGACCTACGCTCAACAGCTAGCCACACACTGAGCTCATTGTACCCATCAGGTCCTTAGGTCTTCATCTCTTCCCAACCTCGGTTTTCGGGTTTCAGAACCTAGACCTAAACTCCAATCACTGTCCAGGGGTGAACGTGATGCAGAAATCACAACTCTTCCTTCGCCATGGCCAGAAACCTTGTGGTTGGCATATTCTCCAACGTTCAGTGAAGGAGAATCCAGCGTGGCCCATGAGGCCCTTCCCATGCTTGAGGGCCTTGTTGGGCACAAATAGGCATTGTGACCCTCAGCATGAGTCCTGTCCTCAAGGAAGACCTCTCAGTGTCTGAATCAAGAGCCCACATATTGGACTTGCAATGCCCCTAGGCCACCAAACTTAAACAGAGGAGGGGTTATCCAGGTGTCCCTACCAAGGACACTGCTCGGGAATCCCTCTTTTCTTGGCACACATGAGGTACATAAAATAAAATAAAAAAACAGAAAGGACACCTCCCATCCCACAGAATGTACTCAAACTCTTGGGATTGGGTCAAATCCTCAGAGAAGGAAAGCCGTCCACAACCCATGAGGCCACGCCAGCATTCGAGCCACATTGTTGACCCAAATCCAGAGACAAAACCTGAGCAAGCACCTCAAACTCACCCTTTTTCATATCCCGAAGTGTTATCACGGTCTGTAGATTGGGCGTGCCATACCTATGTCCCCAATCCTAAGCGGAATTTGTGTTTTCAGACTTCTGTCCCCAAAGGCCTGGCCCACGCACCCTCAAGGCTGGGCCCCTAGAGCCAAACTCAGAACTGTGCCTGCCCTCTCCAGGGGAAATCTGCCCATTCCATTGGCCACAACCCTATAGATTAGGAGAAACTCCAAAATCCCGAGGCCATTCCCAATATTATAGGCTGCCCAAAACAAACAGGGGCGATCTGACACAAGCCGAGCTACTACCTCCCCTCAGATCCATAGACACGTATCCCCAGGAAAGAGATTGAACCGGACAGGCACCTAGGCCCTAATCATATCCATTGCTTTTGTTTCCAGGCATCTCTCCTCAGAGGCCTGGTTTCCAATACCAGCATATGGGAGATTCCTTAGGCACTCATTAAAACAATTCTCTTCTCTACATAGGAAACGTACTCTTTAGAGCTCCATCAAAAACTCCGGTTATGAACATCCCTCAAGGCCCCGGATCAAGCACCCCATTCCAAGGTCTCCATGGACACAAATGCACATTATGACCCATCCTCAACTCACCCATTTCAACACACCCGCCTCGGTTACTCCCCTAGATCCAGCAGATCGAACTTGCCTTGGCGCTATGAGACACCTGGAATGGGAGGCAGGCTGCCCAGGCATCCATCCTTAGAACCCTGCTCTGGATAACTTCCTTATGGGATGTCCTGGAGCCATCCAGCAGGTCTCGACTGTCCCACGGAAGGAATCATTGCGGTTTGGAGCATCTCACAATTCCCATCGTGGGAAAACCTCCATGGCCTCGTGACACCCTCCCCTTCATGAAGGGGCCGTCATGGACAGAAACTCCAACCTGAGCCAACGTCTGATCCTAGCTCTGTCTTCAGGTACACGGGATCTCGAATCATCTCTGCAGGGGGTTCCTGCCTCCCCTCACCCCGAAATCTAAGTCTGGCTTGTGTTCTCAGAATTTTTTCCTCACACGCCTGGCCCACAAGCCTTCCAGTTTGGGAATTCTGGAGCCACTCTGTGGCACTGTATCTTCCTTCCAGAAGAACAACGTTGCCCTCTGGGGCTACCCAGTAACCACAAATGAGTACCAACCTGCACGAGACTCGACTGCACCCCAATGATACAGTCTAGCCTGGGCACTAATTCCCTGTCTGCCACAGCCTGAGCCTGCACCTCCCAACCCACACTCAACAGCTGGCCGAACACTGAGCACATCAGTCACACCATGGCCTTAGGTCTTCATCTCTTCCCAACCTCAGTTTTCAGGCTTCAGAACCTAGACCTTAAATCCAATCACAGTCCAGGAGTGAAAGTGTTGCAGAAATAAGAACTCCTTCTTACCCATGGCCAGAAAACTTGTGGTTGCCATATTGTGCAACGTTCAGTGTAGGAGAAACCAGCATGGTACATTAGGCCACGCCCTGACTTGAAGGGCTCCTTGGGCACAAAAACACATTGTGAAACTCAATGTGAGTCCTATGCTCAAGGAAGGCCTCTCAGTGTCTGGACCAAGAGCCCACATATGTTCTTAGGTCCCAATGTTAACCAGAGTTCTGGTTGTCTATTCGCCCCTCCCCAGGACTCTGCTGTGGAATCCCTCTTTTGGTGGTCCACCTGAGGTAAAAAAAAAAAAAAAAAAAAAAAAAAAAAAAAAAAAAAAAAAAAACAGAAAGGCCTCCTCCCTCCCTTCCCACAGAATGACCCCAAACTCTTGGGATTGGGTCAAATCCCCAGAAAGGGAGCCTCATCGATGGCCCATGAGGACACCCGGACATTCCATGGCAATCGGTGACACATATCCAGAAAAAATAAGCATGAGCAAGCACCTCACTTTCGCCCTTTGTTCATATCCCAAAGAGTTCTCTTCACGGTCTATATATCGGGCCGGCCATACCTACAGACCCAAACCTAAGTGGAGTTTGTGTTTTCAGACTTTTGTTCAAATAGCCCTGGACCACACACGCTCCACACTTGGGTCCCTGGAGCCACACCTCAGGACTGTGCTTCCCTATCAAGAAAAATCTTCCCACTCCATTGGCCACAACCTTGCAAATTAGGAAAAACCTCCAAAGTTACCGAAGTCATCCCAATAGTGTAGGCCACCCAGGACAAACAGGTGTGATCTCAAACCAGCTGAGCAACTAACTCCACTCAGACAAAAGATGTCCCCAGAGAAGAATATTGAACCGGACAGGCCCCTAGGCCCTAATCAGATCCATTGCTTTGGTTTCCAGGCATCTCTCCTCAGAGGCCTCATTTCAATACCAGCAAATGGTGGTTTCCTGAGGCACCAATAAGAACAAATCTCGTCTCCCCATGGAAAACTTGATCATCGGAGCTTTGTTATCACCTCTGGTTAGTAGAATCCTTCAGGGCCCTGGTGCCACTGCCCCATACCAAGGTCTCAATGGACTCAAACCAACATTAAGACCATCCTCAGGAAAAGTCCATTTCAACTCATTTAAGACCATCCTCAGGAAAGTCCATTCCCACTCAGCCCCCTCTGATGCTACCCCAAGCCAGCAGATCAAACGTTTCTTGTTGCTAGGAGACAATTGGAATTGAGGCTGTCTGCCCAGGCATCCATACTTAGAACCCTGTTCTGGAAAAAATACCTTAGGAGACGTCCTGGCGCCATCCAACAAATCTTAATTGTCCCACAGAAGGAATCCTTGTGGTTTGGAGCATCTCACAACTCTAATAGTGGGAAAACCCCCATGGCCTCATAATGCACCCCCCCCCTTCATGAAGGGGCCAACATGGACAGAAACTCCAACCTGAGCCAAAGTCTGATCCTCGACCTGACTTCAGACTCATGAGATCTCAATTCAGCTCTGCAGAGTGTGCCTGCCATGTCCATTCCCCCGAAACCTAAGCCTAGCTTGTGTTCTCATACTTCCGTCCTCACTCTCCTGGCCCACAAGCCCTCCAGTTTGGGAATTCCGAAGCCACAATGCAGCACTCTGCCTGCCCTCCAGAAGAAAAACTTTGCCCTATGCTGCTAATAAGAAACCCCAAATGATTATCTAATGCATGCCACTCGACTGTAAAGCAATTATACAGCCTACCCTGAATACGAATGCCCTGTCTGGCACAGCCTGAGACAGAACAACCCAAAACGACAACCTAGACATCTGGCTCCAACCTGGACACAAGGGACCCGCTATGGCTGTAGTTCGTCATCTCTTCCCAACCTCGGTTTTCAGGCTTCAGAACACTAGACCTTATCTCCAATCACTGCCCAGGGGTGAACGTGATGCAGAAATTAGAATTCCTCCTTCCCCATGGCCAGAAACCTTGTGGTTGGCATGTTGTCCAACGTTTCAATTGTGGGAAACCTGCATTGTCGGAAAGGCCACGCCAGTGCTTGAGGCCCGCCTAGGGCAACAGACATGCATTGTGACCTGTAGCGTGAGTCCCGTATTAAAGTAACGCCTCTCAGTGGCTGGACCAAGATCCTGCATATGGGGCTTGTCATATCCATAGGCCCCCAGGCTTAACCAGAGAGCGAGTATTCCAGTTGTCAGTACCCACTGCTATGCTCCAGAATCCCTCTACTGGGGGACACATGAAGCAGAAAACAGGACTCTTCCCTTCCCCACAGAATGACCCCCAAACTCTTGGGGGCTGGACAAACTACCAGAGAGGGAGACTTCTACGACCCATGAGGCAACTCCTACATTAAACGGCCATTGTGGACAAAATATCCAGAGACAAAAGACTGAGCGACCTGCCTCCCTCTCACCCTTCTTTCATATCCAGAGGATCTCCCCTCACGGACTGTAGATCAAGCCTGCCATAACCTCGGCCCCAAACCTGAGCTGAGTTTGGGTTTTTGGATGTCTGTCTGCACACCCGTGGCCCACAAACCGCCTCCAGGCTGGGGTCTCTGGAGCCACACCACAGAACTGTGCCTGCTCTCCTCCTAAGAAACTGCCCGTTCCATTGGCCACAACTCTACAAAATAGTAAAACCTCAAGGTCCCCCAAGGACATCCCACTATCGCAAGCCGCACTGGACAAACAGGGGCATTATGACACCAGCTGAGCAACTACTACCTCCATGCAGGACACACAGACTGATATCCGCAGAGACAGAAGATTGAACCAGACAGGCCCCTAGGCCCTATTTGATGAACTCTTGCTTTGGTGTCCATTTATCACTCCTCAGAGGCCTGGGTTCGAAGACCAGCATATGGGGCTATCCATGAGGCACCAGACAGAACACCACCTCTCATCTCCACATGGAAAGCTTCCTTGTTGGGAGTTGTGTCAAACCCTTCGGGTTGGAGAATCCTGCAGATCCCTTAGCTACTGCCCACATTCCAAGGTCTCCATGGGCCACCAACCCACATTATGACTCATCCTCAGGAAATTCCATTTAAACACAGCCTTCTGGGTAGCTCACCCAAGAGCCCGCATATTGAGCGTGCCTTGTCTCGACCAGGCAATGGGGAAGGTGAGTTGGCGTTTCTTTCTCGGCATCCATGCTTAGGCCCCTGCTCTCGAGTCTTTCTGTATGGGGCATCCTAGAACCATCCAATAGTACTCGACTGTCCTGAAGAAGGAAACTTTGAAGTTTGGAGCAGCTCACAACTCCCAGCGTAGGGAAACCTCCCTGGCCTCATGACGCCCCCCCCCCCCACCCCTTCAGGAAGGGGCCGTCATGGACACAAACTACCAGCTTGAGGCAACATCTGATACTCGCCCTGACCTCAGATGCAGGAGATCTCGATTCAGCCTCTGCACAGTGGGCCCAAACCTCGTGCTACCTTGTGTTTTCAGACTTCCTTCCTCACACTCCTGGCAAACATGTCCTCAAGACTTGGAATTCTGGAACCAAAATGCAGCCCTATGCTTGCCCGCCAGAAGACAAACGTTGCTCTATGGGTATCTCCATAAACCCAAATGAGGATCAACCTGCTCGGTTCTCGACCTCACCCCCAATTGGATTGTTCGGGTTGTCCATTCATCCCTCCCCAGAGCTCTGCTTTGGAATCCCTCTTTTGGTGGGACACCTGAGGTAACAAACTAAAAGGTACGTCCTCCCATCCTTCAGATTGACCCAAAACAATTGGGATTGGACCAAATTCACAGAGAGGAAGTCTCGTCCATGGCCCATTAGACCTCCCCGAGATTCCACAGCCATCGTTGACAACAAATCCAGAGACAAAAAGTCTGAGCAAGCGCCTCACACTCGCTCTTTTCTCGTATCCCGAAGAGTTCTCCTCACGGTCTGTAGATCGGGCCTGCCATACCTACTTCCCAAACCTAAGCCGAGTTTGTGTTTTCAGACTTCTGTCCCCACATTCCTGGCCCACAGACCTTCAGGCTGGGGCCCCTGGAGCCACACATCAGGACTGTGCCTGTCCATACCACTGGAATTCTGCCCATTCCATTGTCCACAATCGTACAAATTAGGAAAAACCCTCCAGAGTCCCCAAGACACATCCCAATAATGTAGGCCGCCCAGGACAAACAAGGGTCATCTGAAAACCAGCTGAGCATCTTTCCTCTACTCGCGTAGATGGATGTCCCCAGAGAAGAAGATTGAATCAGACAGGCCCCTAGGCCTGAATCAGATTCATTGCTTTCGGTTAGCGGTATCTCTCCTCAGAGGCCTGGTTTCCAATATTAGCATATGGGGATTTCATGATGCAGCAATCAGAACAAATCTCTTCTCCACATGGGGAAAATTATCCTTTAAAAATTTCTCAAACCTCCAGTTAGGAGAATCCTTCAGGGCCTGTGTGCCACTGCCCCATTACAGGTCTCCATAGACACAAAAACACATTAGGACCCCATCCACAGGAGAGTCCATTTCAACTGAGCGTATTCGGCCTGCTCCACGAGATCCAGCAGATCTAACTTGTCTTGTTGCTAGGAGACAATTGGAATGTGAGGTGGCCTACCCCGACCCTCCATCCATAAAAACCCTGAAAACCCTGCTCGTAATCATTGGCCTGGAGCCAACCAACAGGTCTCAATTGTCCTGCAGAAGAATCTTGCAGTTGGGGAGCTTCTCACAACTCCCATTGTGAGAGAACCCCCAATGGCCATACATGATCCCCCCCCCCCCCCCGCCCCCTCATAAAGGGGCCATCAGGACATAGGCCCAACCTGAGCGATTGTCCTGATCCTCACCCTGACTTCAAATGCACGAGATCTCAGTTCATGTCTGTAATTTGTGCCTGCCAAATGTTGTTCAACACCCAGAAACCTAAGCCTTGCTTGTGTCCTCATACTCTGTCCACAGACTACTGGCTCACAAGGCACTCCAGTTTGGCAATCCAGAACTACAATGCAGCACTCTACCTGCCCTGCAGAAGAAATACATTGCACTCTGGGGCTACCCTAGAAACCCCAAATGAAGATCACCTGCACGACACTTGGCTATAACCCAAAATAATAGAGATGACCTGGGCAATAATGCCCTTTCTGACACAGCCTGAAGCCTGGACCTCCTAGGGCCCCACCCAGACAAGCTGGCTACAAACTGAGAACCTCAGACCCCCCATGGCCTTAGGTCCATTATCCCCTTCCCAACCTCAGTTTTCAGGGTTCAGAACCTAGACCTTATCTCCAATCACTGCCCAGGTTTGAAAATGATGCGAAATTAGAACTCCTTTTCCCGATGGCAGGAAAACTTGTGGTTGGCTTGTTGTCCAACGTTTCAGTGTAGTGGGAAACCATGTGTGTCCCCCGTGAGGCCCCGCCATTGCTTCGCGGTCCAGATAGGTAGCAACAACACACATTGTGACCCTCAGCCTTAAGCCCAGTCCTCAGGTAAGGCCTCTCAGTGGCTGGATTGTAAGAGACCGCATATTGGGCTTTGCCATTGCCCATAGGCCCCAATTTTTAACCATAGTTTCGTGTTGTACCTTCACTCTTCCCCAGGGCACTGCTTTTTGGAATTCCTCTTTTGGTGGGACACCTGATGGTAACAAAACCCTGAAAGGAGTCCTTCCATCCAACCAGATTGTATGAAAACAATTGGGATCGGGCCAAATCCACAGAGAGCAAGATTCGTCCATGGCCCATGAGGCCTCGACATCCATCGACAGTCCACGGCCATCGCTGATACAAAATTGCTAGACAAAAGCCTAAGCAAGCGCCTCAGACTTGCAATATCTTCATATCCTGAAGATGCCCTTGTCATGGTTTGTAGATCGGGCCTGCCATAACCTACGTCCCCAAACATAAGCTGAGTTTGTGTTTTCAGACTTCTGTCCTCAAAGTCTCTGGGGGCCACATACCGTCCAGGCTGTGGACCCTGAGACACACATTAAGGACTGTGGCCTACCCAATCCATGGGAATTCTGCCCATTCCATTGTCCCAAATCGTAACAAAATTAGGAGAACCTCCCTCCAAGTCCTGAGGCCATCCTAATAGTAGAGGTCGCCAGGGACAAAAAAGGGCAGTCTGACACAACCAGCTGAGCATCTAAATCCACTCATTAAACCCTAGAAGGATGTCCCCAGAGAGAGAAGATTGAACCAGACAGGGACCCTAGGTCCAAATCGGATCCATTGCTTTGGTTTACACGGCATGTCTCTCCTCAAAACCCTGGATTCCAATACCAGCATTGGGGTTTTTCCTGAGGCAACCCATCATAAAAAACCTCGTCTCCACAAGGAACTTGTGCATGGAGCTATGTCAAAAGCTTAGGAGAATACTTCACAGGGTCCCGGGTGCCACCCGCCCCATTCCAATGCCCTCATGGACACAAACAACCACCCCTTATCAGACCCCATCCTCAGATGAAAGGTCCATTTCACTCAGCCACCCCCCGGTTTGCCTCCCGCAGAGCCATCAGATCTAAACTGTCTTGTCGCTAGGAAGGAGCAATTGGAATGCTAGGCGAGGGCTTCCCAGGCATCCATCCTCCGAACTTTTGGTCTGGACTCATCCATATGAAGATGTGCCCTCGAAGCTGTCCCACAGGTCTCAATTGTCCCGCCGAGGAAAGGAATCCTAGGAGGGGGCATCCCACCACTCCCAACGTGGGAAAACCTCCAACGGCCTTCGAGATTCGGCTCCCCTTTATGAAGGGGCCCGTCATGGCATGACAGAAAATACCAAGCAATGAAGCCAAACTTCTGATCCTCGCTCTGACTTCAGATGGCATGAGATATTGTTTTCAGATCTTCAGGGGGTACATGCCGTGCCCTCGGCCCTGAAACCCAAGTCCTAGCTGCCTATGGACCCCAAGAACCCAATTTTTAATGAAAAACCACTGCGCCCCCTCTTCTGGACTGTCCAACGCCCCCTCCCACCAAGGGCTCTAACCCTGGAATTCTACCTCATTTTGACGGGACCCCTTGAGTTTTGAAAAACAAAAACGAACAAACAACAACCACAACAAAAAACGAGACTTCTTCCGTCCCACAGAAATGACCCAAACTCTTTGGATTGGGCCAACCCCCAGGGATAAGACTCGTCCATGCCCCATGAAGTACCCGGAAATTTTCATGACCATGAATGGCAATGATAAATCCAGAGATAAATACTTGAGAGCAAGAGCCTCACACTCGCCCTTTTTTCATACCCGAAGAGTTCTCCTCATGGTCTGTAGATCAGTCCTGCCATACCTATGACCCGAAACATAAGCCGAGTTTCTGTTTTCAGACAACTGTCCAAACAGCCCTGGCCTACACAGCCTACAGGCTTAGGCCCCTGGAGCCCAAGCTGACGACTGTACTTGCCCTCTCCAAGTGGAATTTCTGTGTGCCCATTCCAATGGCCAAAACGCTACTAATAGGAAATGCACCTCCAAGTGTCCCTGAGGCCCCATCCCAATAGTGGTGCCTTCCCAGGACAAACGGAAGGAGGCAATCTGAGCCCATCTGAGAACCTACCTGCACTCAGACTTTGTAGACTGATATCCCCAGAGGTAAAAGAAAACGAACAGGCCCCTAGGCTAGGCCCTAAACGGATCCATTGCTTTTGGTCTCCAGGCATCCTCTCCTCAGAGGCCTGGATTTCAGTACCAGCATATGGCTGGTTTTCTTGACTCACACCCACCAGAACAAATCTCATCTACACATGGGAAAACTTGCACCGTGGGAGTAATGTCAAAGCCTCTGTTTAGGAGAACCCTTCATGGCCCCAGTGCCACCGAGACGCGTCATTCCAAGGTTTCCATAGACACAAAAACACATTAGGACACATCCACAGGATAGGATCCATTTCAACTCAGCGTATTCTGGGTTGCTCCGCGAGATCCAGCAGATCTAACTTGTCTTGATGCTAGTAGACAATTGGAATGTGAGGTGGACTACCCAGCCCATCCATCCTTAAAACCCCTGCTCGGAATCGTTGGCATGGAGCAACCAACAGGTCTCATTTTTCCCTGCAAGAAGAATCTTTGCAGTTGGGAGCCTCTCACAACTCCCATTGTGAGAGAACCCCCATGGCCACATGATCCCACCCCCTTCATAAAGGGGCCATCAGGGACATAAGGTCCAAACCTGAGCGATCGTCTGATCCTCACCCTGACTTCAGATGCACGAGATCTCGGTTCAGGTCTGTAGATTGTGCCTGCCATGTGTCCTCACCCAGAACCTAAGCTTGCTTGTTGTCCTCAGACTTCTTGTACACAGACTACTGCTCACTAGACCTACAGTTTGGCAATCCAGAACTACATAGCAGCACTCTACCTGCCCTGCAGAAGAAAATACATTGCCCTCTGGGGCTACTAGAAACCCCAAATGAAGATCAACCTGCACGACACTTGGCTATACCCAAAATATATAGGATGACCTGGGCAATAATGCCCTTTCTGACGCAGCCTGAGCCTGGCCCCTCCTAGGCCCACCCAGACAGCTGGCTACAACACTGAGAACTTCAGACCCCCAATGGACTTAGGTGCGTTATCCCTTCCCAACCTCAGTTTTTCAGGCTTCAGAACCTAGACCTTATCTCCAATCACTGCCCAGAGTTTGAAAATGATTGCAGAAAATCAGAACTCCTTCCCGATGGCAAGGAAAACTTGTGGTTGGCTTGGTTGTCCAACGTTCAGTGTAGTGGGAAACCAGTGTGTCCCTTGAGGCCCCGCCATTTGCTCGCGGTACAGATAGGTAGGCAAACACACATTGTGACCCTCAGCCTTAGCCCCAGTCCTCAGGTAAGGCCTCTCAGTGGCTGGATGAAGAGAAAGCATATTGGGCTTGCCATGCCCCTAGGCCCCAATTTTTAAACCATAGTTCGTGTTGTCCCTTCACTCTTCCCTCAGGGCTCTGCTTTGGAATTCCTCTTTTGGTGGGACACCTGATGTAATGTAACAACACTGAAAGGAGTCGTCCATCCAACAGATTCACGAAAACAATTGGGATCTGGCCAAATCAACAGAGAGCAAGATTCGTCCATGGCCCATGAGGCCTCCTCGACATTCCCCACGGCCATCGCTAAAAAAACAAACTCCAGAGACAAAAGCCTGAGCAAGCGCCTCAGACTTGCACTATCTTCATATCCTGAAGATTGTCTTCTCATGGTTTGTAGATCGGGCCTGCCATACCTACGTCCCCAAACAAAAGCTGAGTTTGTGTTTTCAGACTTCTGTCCTCAAATCCTGGGCCACCTACCCTCCAGGCTGGGGACCCTGGAGCCACACATTAGGACTGTGACTAACCCAAATCCATGGGAATTCTGCCCATTCCATTGTCCAAAATCGTACAATTCAAATTAGGGATAACCCTCCAAATTCCCTGAGGCCATCCCAATAGTAGGGGTCGCCCGGGACAAAAAAGGTCAGTCTGACACCAGCTAAGCATCTACCTCCACTCATACCCTAGAAGGATGTCCCCAGAGAAGAAGATTGAACTAGACAGGACCCTAGACCAAAATCGGATCCATTGCTTTGGTTTACAGGCATGTCTCCTCAAAACCCTGGATTCCAATACCAGCATTGGGGTTTTTCCCTGAGGCACCCATCAGAACCAAACTCGTCTCCACAAGGAAAACTTGTGCATGGGAGCTATGTCAAAAAGCTGAGGAGAATACTTCAGGGTCCCGGTGCCACCGCCCCATTCCAAGGCCCTCATGGACACAAACCCACACATTAGACCCATCCTCAGGAAAGTCCATTTCAAACTCAGCCACCCCCGGTTTTTCTCCCAAGAGCCGTCAGATCCTAACTGTCTTGTCTCTAGGAGACAATTGGAATGCGAGGCGGCGGGCTTCCCAGGCATCCATCCTCAAACGTTGGTCCTGGACTCCATCCCATATGGGATGTCCTGGAGCTGTCCAACACGTCTCAATTGTCCCGCAGAAGGAATCCTTGGAGGGGGCCTTCCCCAACTCGAAACATGGGAAAACCTCCACGGCCCCCGAGATTCGGCTCCCCTTCATGAAGGGGCCGTCATGAACAGAAAATCCAAGCTGAGCCAACGTCTGATCCTCGCTCTGACTTAAAGATGCATGAGATATTTTGCTTCAGATCTTCAGGGGGTACATGCCGTGCCCTCGCCCTGAAACCCAAGTCTAGATGTCTAGGACCCAATTTTACCCAGATTTCTGGTTGTCCAAATCGCCCCTCCCCAGGGCTCTACTCTGGAATCCCTCATTTGGTGGGACGCCTGAGTTTGAAGAACAAAACAAACAAATCAACAACAACAGAACAATGGACTTCTTCCATCCCCCAGAATGACCCCCAAAAACTCTTTGGAAGGGGCCAAACCCCGAGAGTAAGACTCGTCCATTTCCCATGAAGTCAACCGGAAATTTCACGACCATGAGTGACACGATATCCAGAGACAAAAAAACTTGAGCAAGAGCCTCACAGTCGCCCCTTTTTTCATGGTCTGTAGATCAGTCCTCCCATACCTATGACCCGAAACATAAGCGGAGTTTGTGTTTTCAGACAACTGTCCAAACAGCCCTGGCCTACACACCCTACAGGCTCAGGACCCTGGAGCCAAACCTGACGACTGTCCTTGCCCTCTCCAAGGGAATTGTATGTGCCCCATTCCAATGGCCACAACCCTACTAAGAGAATCAACACATCCAAAGTCACTGAGGCCCATCCCAATATTTGTGGCTTCCCAGGACAAAACAGGTGCAATCTGGGCCCCATATGAGCACCTACCTGCACTCAGACCCGTAGACTGATGTCCCCACAGTTAAAAAGGAACGAACAGGCCCTTAGGCACCTATCGGATCCATTGGTTTGGATTCCAGGCATCTTCTCCTCAGAAGCCTGGATTTCAATAACAGCATATGGCTGTTTCTTGAATCACCCCATCAGAACAAATCTCATCTACACATGGGAAACTTGCACGATGGAGATGTGTGAAAGCCTCCTCTTTAGGAGAATCTTTAGGACCCCAGTGCCACCGCTTTCATTCCAAGATCTCCATAGACACCAAAATTATATTAGGACACATCCATGGGAGAGTCCATTTCAACTCAGCCTCCTCGGTTGCTCTCCCAGATCAAAGCAGATCTAACATGTCTTGTTGCTTGTAGAAAATTGGAATGCGAGGTGGGCTACCCAGGCATCCATCCTTAAAACCATGCTCAGAATTGTTGTCCTGGAGCCAACCAACAGGTCTCAATAGTCCCTGCAGAAGAATCTTTGCAGTAGGGAGCTTCTCACAAACTCCCATCGTGGGAAAACCCCCATGGCCTCGTGATCCAACCCCCCTTCAAAAGGGGCCATCAGGGACAGAATGTCCAACCTGAGCGATCATCTGATCCTCGCCCTGACTTCAGATGCACGAGATCTCGATTCGGGTCTGTATTTGTGTGCCTGCCATATCCTCACCCAGAACCCGAGGCCTAGCTTGGGTTCTAAGACCTCAGTCCTCAGACTCTTGGCCCACAAGCCCTCTAGTTTGGGCAATCCAGAACTACAATGCAGCACTCTGCCTGCCCTCCAGAAGAAAATCATTGCCCCCCGGGGCGAACCAGAAAACCCCAATGAGGATAAACCTGCACGGCATTCGGCTGTATAGGCTGACCTGGGCACTAATGCCCTTTCTGACACAGCCTGAGCGTGTCCCTCCTGGCCCCACCCAGACAGCTGGCCGCACACTGAGCACATCGGACCCGTTCTGGCCTTAGTTCATCATCTCTTCCCGACCTCAGTTTTTTCAGGATTCAGAACCTAGACCTTATCTCCAATCACTGCCCAGGGGTGACTGTGATGCAGAACTCAGAACTCTTCCTTACCCATGGAAAGAAAAACCTTGTGGTTGGTATGTTGTCCAACGTTCAGTGTAGGAGAAACAAGCATTCACTCTGAGGCCCCGCCCCCATGTAGAGTGCAATGAGGGCATTAACAACGCATTGTGACCCTCAGCGTGAGTCCTGTCCTCTAGTAACGTCCTCTCAGTGGCTGGACCCATTAGATAACATAATGTGCTTGACATGTCCCTAGGCCCCAATTTTTAACCAGATTTCTGTTGTCCAGTCGCGCCCTCCCTAGTGATCTACTCTGGAATCCCTCATTTGGTGGGACACCTGAGGTTTGAAAAACAAAACAAAACAAAAGAAATCAAAAACAACAGGAGAACGGTCCTTCTTTTCCATCCGGAATTCTTCCATCCCACAGAATGACCACAAAACTCTTTGGACGGGGGACCAAGCCCCCACACATAGTAAGACTCGTCCATTTCCCATGAAGTCACCTGGAAATTTCACGACCATGAGTGACACGATATCCCGAGACAAAAACTTGAAAGCAGAGCCTCACACTCGACAGCCCTTTTTTCATATCCCAAAGAGTTCAGTGGCTGGATCATTAGATGTCATAATGGGCTTGACATGTCCCTAAGGGCCCCAATATTTAACCAACGCAGATTTCTGGTTGTTCCATTCACCCCTCCCAAGGGCCCTACTCTGGAATCCCTTATTTGCTGGGACACCTGAGGTTGAAAAACAGAACAAAACAAATCAACAACAACAGAACTCGGACTTTTTCCATCCCACAGAATGACCCCAATCTCTTTGGACGGGGCCAAACCCCCAGAGAGTAAGACTCGTCCATTTCCCATGAAGTTACCCGGAAATTTCACGACCATGTGTGACACGACGATATCCACAGACAAAGACTTGATCAAGAGCCTCAAACGCGCCCTTTTTTTTTCATATCCCCAAAGTGTTCTCCTCATGGTCTGTAGATCAGTCCTGCCATACCTATGACCCAAAACTTAAGCCGAGTTTGTGTTTTTCAGACAACTTTCCAAACAGCCCTGGCCTACACACCCTACAGGCTCAGGCCCCTGGAGCCAAACAAAATGACGACTGTGATTGCCCCTCGCCAAAGGAATTGTGTGTGCCCATTCCAATGGCCACAACCCAACTAAGAGGATAAACCTCCAATGTCCCTGAGGCCATCCCAATATTGCGGATTCTCAGGACAAATGGGGCAATCTGCGCCCATCTGAGCACCTACTTGCACTCAGACCCTTAGACTGATGTGCCCAGAGGTAAAAGGTACGAACAGGCCCCTAGGCACCTATCGGATCCATTGCTTTGGTTTCCAGGCATCTCTCTCCTCAGAGGCCTGGCTCTCAATAACAGCATAGGCTGTTTCTTGACTCACACACATCAGAACAAATCTCATCTACACATGGAAACTTGCACGATGGAGCTGTGTGCAAGCCTCTCATTAGGAGAAACCCTTCAGGGCCCCAGTGCCAACGCTTCATTCCAAGGTCTCCATAGATATATTATCATATTAGGACACATCCACGGGAGAGTCCCATTTCAACTCAGCCTCCTCGGTTGCTTCCCCAGATCCAGCAGATCGAACCTGTCTTGTTGCTTGCAGACAATTGGAATGCGAGGTTGGCTACCCAGCCATCCATCCTTAGAACCCTGCTCAAATCGTTTTGTCCTGGAGCCAACCAACAGGTTTCAATTGTCCTGCAGAAGAATCTTTGCAGTTGGGAGCTTCTCGCAACTCCCATCCTGGGAAAACCCGCATGGCCTCGTGATCCACCCCCCCCCTTCAAGAAGGGGCCATCAGGGACAGAATGTCCAACCTGAGCGATCGTCTGATCCTCGCCCTGACTTCAGATGCACGACATCTAGATTCCGGTCTCACCCAGAAACCTAGGCCTAGCTTGGGTTCTCAGACTTCCGTCCTCAGACTACTGGCCCACAAGCGCTCCAGTTTGGCAATCCAGAACTACAGTGCAGCACTCTGCCTGCCCTCCAGAAGAAAAACATTGCTGTCTGGGGCTACCCAGAAACCCCAAATGAGATTCAACCTGCAAGCCATTCGGCTGTACCCCCCAAATATATAGGCTGAACTGGGCACTAATGCCCTTTCTGAGACAGCCTGATTCTGGACCTCCTGGCCCCAACCCAGACAGCTGGCCGCACACTGAGCTCATATGACCTGCCATGGCCTTAGGTCTTCATCTCTTCTCAATCTCGGGTTTCATTCAGGCTTCAGAACCTAGACATTATCTCCAATCACGGGCCCGGGTTTGAAAATGATGCAGAAATCAGAACGCTTTCCCCATGGCAAGAAACCTTGTGGTTGGCATGTTGTCCAAGGTTCAGTGTACTTGAAACCAGTGTGGCCCATGAAGGCCCACCCATGCTTGCGGGCCACATTGGTCACATCACACATTGTGACCCCTCAGCCTGAGCCCAGTCCCTCAGGTAAGGCCTCTCAGTGGCCTGATGGAGAGACAGCATATTGGGCTTGCCATGCCCCTAGGCCCCAATTATTAACCATAGTTCGGGTTGTCCCTTCACTCTTCCACAAGGGCTCTGCTTTGGAATTCCTCTTTTTGTTGGGACACCTGAGTTAACAAACCTGAAAGAGTCCTCAAATCCCACAGATTGACCAAAAACAATTGGGATCTTGCCAAGTCCACAGAGAGCAAGATTCGTCCATGGCCCATGAGGCCTCCCCAACATTCCACGGCCATCGCTGATACAAAATCCAGAGACAAAAGCCTGAGCACGCGCCTCAGACTCTCTCATTCTTCATATCCTGAAGAGTTCTTCAGATAAGAACCTACACCTCACTCGAAGGCACCCAAAAATATATAGTCTAACCTGGGCACTAATGCACTGTCTGACAACCTGAGCCCGGACGTCGTGACCAACACCCAGACAGCTGACCGCACACTGAGCACATCAGACCCGCCATGGCCTTAGGTCATCATCTCTTACCTACTTCAGTTTTCAGTCTTCAAAACCTAGACCTTATCTCCAATCACTGCCCAGGGGTGACTATGATGCAGAAATCAGAACTCTTCCTTAACCCAAGGCAAGAAACCCATGTGGTTGGCATGTTGTGTCCAACGTTCATGTGTAGGACAGAAACCAGCTTTCACCCTGACGCCCCCGCCCTTTCTTGAGTGCGGAGAGGGCATAAACACGCATTGTGACCCTCAGCGGTGAGTCCTGTCCTCTAGTACGTCCTCTCAGTTGCTGGACCATTAGATGTCATAATGGGCTTGACATGTCCGTAGGCCCCAATTTTTAACCAGATTTCTGGTTATCCAGTTGCCCCTCCCAGGGCTCTTCTCTGGAATCCCTCATTTGCTGGGACACCTGAGGTGTTGAAAAACAAAAAAAACAAATCAATAACAACAGAACAACGGACTTCTTCCATCCCACAGAAATGACCCCAAACTCTTTGGACGGGGCCAAACCCCCAGAGAGTAAGACTCGTCCATTTCCCATGAAGTCACCCGGAAATTTCACGACCATGAGTGACACGATAACCAGATATAAAAACTTGAGCAGGAGCCCTCACAGTCGCCCTATTTTCATATCCCGAAGAGTTCTCTTCATGGTCTGTAGATCAGTCCTGCCATACCTATGACCCGAAACATAAGCCGAGTTTGTGTTTTCAAAAACTGTCGAAACAGCCCTGGCCCTACACACCCTACAGGCTCAGGCCCCTGGAGCCAACCTGACGACTGGGCTTGCCCTCTCCAAGGGAATTGTATGTGCCCATTCCAATGGCCACAACTCCTACTAATAGGATAAAACTCCAAAGTCCCTGAGGCCATCCCAATATTTGTGGCTTCCCAGGACAAACAGGGCAATCTGGGCCCATCTGAGCACCTACCGGCACTCAGACCCGTAGACTGATGTCCCCCAGAGGTAAAAAGGAACGAATAGGCCCCTAGGCACATATCCGATCCATTGCTTTGGTTTCCAGGCATCTCTCCTCAGAGGAATGGATTTCAATAACAGCATATGGCTGTTTCTTGACTCACCCATCAGAACAAATCCCATGGGAAACTAGCACGATGGAGCTGTGTGAAAGCCTCTCTTTAGGAGAACCCTTTAGGGCCCCAGTGCCACCGCTTCATTCCAAGGTCTCCATAGACATATTATCATATTAGGACACATCCACGGGAGAGTCCATTTCAACTCATCCTCCTCGGTTGCTCCCCCAGATCAAGCAGATCTAACCTGTCTTGTTGCTTGCGGACAATTGGAATGCGAGATGGGCTACCCAGCCATCCATCCTTAGAACCCTACTCGGAATCGTTGTCCTGGAGCCAACCAACAGGTCTCAATTGTCCTGCAGAAGAAACTTTGCAGTTGGGAGATTCTCACAACTCCCATCGTGGGAAAACCCGCATGGCCTCGTGATCCACGCCCCCATTCAAGAAGGGGCCATCAGGGACAGAATGTCCAACCTGAGCGATCGTCTGATCCTCGCCCTGAATTCAGATGCACGACATCTAGATTCCGGTCTCACATAGAAACCTAGGCCTAGCTTGGGTTCTCAGACTTCTGTCCTCAGACTATTGGCCCACAAGCCCTCCAGTTTGGCAATCCAGAACTACAGTGCAGCACTCTGCCTGCCCTCCAGAAGAAAAACATTGCCGTCTGGGGCTACCCAGAAACCCCAAATGAGATTCAACCTGCACGCCATTCGGCTGTACCCCAAATATATAGGCTGACCTGGGCACTAATGCCCTTTCTGAGACAGCCTGAGTCTAGACCTCCTGGCCCCACCCAGACAGCTGGCCGCACACTGAGCTCATATGACCTGCCATGGCCTTAGGTCTTCATCTCTTCTCAATCTCGGGTTACAGGCTTCAGAACCGAGACATTATCTCCAATCACGGCCCGGGTTTGAAAATGATGCAGAAATCAGAACGCTTTCCCCATGGCAAGAAACCTTGTGGATGGCATGTTGTCCAAATTTCAGTGTACTTGAAACCAGTGTTCCCCATGAGGCCCCGCCCATGCTTGCGGGCCACATTGGTCACAAACACACATTGTGAACCTCAGCCTGAGCCCAGTCCTCAGGTAAGGCCTCTCAGTGGCTGCATGGAGAGACAGCATATTGGGCTTGCCATGCCCCTAGGCCCCAATTTTTAACCATAGTTCGGGTTGTCCCTTCACTCTTCCCCAGGTCTCTGATTTGGAATTCCTCTTTTGGTCGGACACCTGAGGTAACAAACCTAAAAGGAGTCCTCCCATCCCACAGATTGATGAAAAACAATTGGGATCGGGCCAAGTCCACAGAGAGCAATATTCAACCATGGCCCATGAGGCCTCCCCAACATTCCACGGCCATCGCTGATACAAAATCCAGAGACAAAAGCCTAGAACGCGCCTCAGACTCGCTCATTCTTCATATCCTGAAGAGTTCTTCAGATAAGAACCTACACGGCACTCGAAGGCACCCAAAATATATAGTCTAACCTGGGCACTAATGCACTGTCTGACAACCTGAGCCCGGACCTCGTGACCAACAACCAGACAGCTGACCGCACACTGAGCACATCAGACCCGCCATGGCTTTAGGTCATCATCTCTTACCTACCTCAGTTTTCAGTCTTCAAAACCTAGACCTTATCTCCAATCACAGCCCAGGGGTGATTATGATGCAGAAATCAGAACCCTTCCTTACCCAAGGCAAGAAACCATGTGGTTGGCATGATGTCCAACGTTCAGTGTAGGAGAAACCAGCATTAACACTGACGCCCCGCCCATTCTTGAGTGCGACGAGGGCATAAACACGCATTGTGAACCTCAGTGTGAGTCCAGTCCTCTAGTATGTCCTCTCAGTGGCTGGACCATTAGATGTCATAATGGGCTTGACATGTCCCTAGGCCCCAATTTTTAACCAGATTTCTGGTTGTCCAGTCGCCCCTCCCAGGGCTCTTCTCTGGAATCCCTCATTTGCTGGGACACCTGAGGTTGAAAAACAAAACAAAACACAACAAATCAATAACAACATAACAACGGACTACTTCCATCCCACAGAATGACCCCAATCTCTTTGGACGGGGCCAAACCCCCAGAGAGTAAGACTCGTCCATTTCCCATGAAGTCACCTGGAAATTTCACGACCATGAGTGACACGATAACCAGAGATAAAAACTTTAGCAAGAGCCTCACACTAGCCCTATTTTCATATCCCGAAGTGTTCTCCTCATGGTCTGTAGATCAGTCCCGCCAAACCTATGACCCGAAACATAAGCCGAGTTTGTGTTTTCAAACAACTGTCCAAACAGCCCTGGCCTACACACCCTACAGGCTCAGGCCCCTGGAGCCAAACCTGAAGACTGTGCTTGCCCTCTCCAAGGGAATGGTGTGTGCCCATTCCAATGGCCACAACCCAACTAAGAGGATAAACCTCCAAAGTCCCTGAGGCCATCCCAATATTTGTGGCTTCCCAGGACAAACAGGGGCAATCTGGGCGCATCTGAGCACCTGCATGCACTCAGACACGTAGACTGATGTCCCCAGAGGTAAAAAGGAAGGAACAGGCTCCTATGCACCTATCAGATCCATTGATTTATTTTCCAGGCATCTCTCCACAGAGGCCTGGATTTCAATAACAGCATATGGCTGTTTCTTGACTCACCCATCAGAACAAATCTCATCTACACATGGGAAACTTGCACGATGGAGCTGTGTGAAAGCCTCTCTTTAGGAGAACCCTTCAGGGCCCCAGTGCCACCGCTTCATTCCAAGGTCTCCATAGACACAAAATCATATTAGGACACATCCACGGGAGAGTCCATTTCAACTCAGCCTCCTCGGTTGCTCTCCCAGATCCAGCAGATCTAACTGTCTTGTTGATTGGAGACAATTGGAATGCGAGGTGGGCTACCCAGCCATCCATCCTTAGAACCCTGCTCGGAATCGTTGTCCTGGAGCCAACCAACAGGTCTCAATTTCCTGCAGAAGATTCTTTGCAGTTGGGAGCTTCTCACAACTCTCATAGGGGGAAAACCCCCATGGTCTCGTGATCCACTCCCCCTTCAAGAAGGGGCCATCAGGGACAGAATGTCCAACATGAGCGATCGTCTGATCCTCGCCCTGACTTCAGATGCACGAGACATCGATTCAGGTCTGTAGATTGTGCCTGCCATATCCTCAACCAGTATCCTAGGCCTAGCTTGGTTCTCAGACTTCCATCCTCAGACTACTGGCCCACAAGCCCTCCAGTTTGGCAATCCAGACTGCAATGCAGCACTCTGCCTGCCCTCCAGAAGTAAAACATTGCCCACTGGGCTTACCCAGAGACCACCAATGAGGATCAACATGCACGGAATTCGGCTGTACCCCAAATATATAGGCTAACCTGGGCACTAATGCCCTTTCTGTCACAGCTGAGCCTGGTCCTCCTGGCACCACCCAGACAGCTGGTCGCACACTGAGCACGTCGGACCCGTCATGGCCTTAGGTCGTCATCTCTTCTCAACCTCGGTTTTCAGGCTTCAGAACCTAGACCTTATCTCCAATCACGGCCCGGGTTTGAAAATGATGCAGAAATCCGAACTCTTTCACCATTGCAAGAAACCTTGTGGTTGGCATGTTGTCCAAGTTTCTCTGTAGTTGAAATCAGTGTGGCACATGAGGCCCCGCCCATGCTTGCGGGCCACATTGGTCAGAAACGCACATTGTGACCCTCAGCCTGAGCCCAGTCCTCAGGTAAGGCCTCTCAGTGGCTGGATGGAGAGACTCATATTGGGCTTGCCATGCCCCTAGGCCCCAATTTTTAACCATAGTTCGGGTTGCCCCTTCACTCTTCCCCAGGGCTCTGCTTTGGAATTCCATTGGTGGGACACATCAGGTAACAACATGAAAGGAGTCCTCCCATCCCACAGATTGACGAAAAACAATTGGTATCGGGCCAAATCCACAGAGAGCAAGATTCGTACATGGCCCATGAGGCCTCCCCAACATTCCACGGATATATCTGATACAAAATCCAGAGACAAAAGCCTGATCACGCGCCTCATACTCGATCATTCTTCATATCCTGAAGAGTTCTTCAGATAAGAACGTACACGACACTCGAATTCACCCAAAATATATAGACTAACCTGGGCAATAATGCACTGTCTGACAACGTGAGCCCGGACGTCGTGACCAACACCCAGACAGCTGACCGCACACTGAGCACATCAGACCCGCCATGGCCTTAGGTCATCATCTCTTCCCTACCACAGTTTTCAGGCTTCAGAACCTAGACCGTATTTCCAGGTACTGCCCATGGGTGACTGTGATGCAGAAATCAGAACTCTTCCTTACCCATGGCAAGAAACCTTGTGGTTGGCATGTTGTCCAATGTTCAGTGTAGGAGAAAGAAGCATTCACCCTGAGGCCCCGCCCATTCTTGTGTGCGAGGAGGGCATAAACACGCATTGTGACCCTCAGCGTGAGTCCTCTCCTCTAGTACGTCATCTCAGTGGCTGGATCATTAGATGTCATAATGGGCTTGACATGTCCCAAGGCCCCAATTTTTAACCAGATTTCTGGTTATCCCGTCGCCCCTCCCCAGGGCTCTACTCTGGAATCCCTCATTTGGTTTGACACCTGAGTTTGAAAATCAAAAGATAACAAATCAGCAACAACAGAGCAACGGACTTCTTCCATCCCACAGAATGACCCCAAACTCTTTGGACGGGGCCAAACCCTCAGAGAGTAAGACTCGTCCATTTCCCATGAAGTCACCCGGAAATTTCACAACCACGAGTGACACGATATCCAGAGACAAAAACTTGTGCAAGAGCCTCACACTTGCCCTTTTTTCATATCCCGAAGAGTTCTCCTCATGTTCTGTAGATCAGTCCTGCCATACCTATGACCCGAAACATAAGCCGAGTTTGTGTTTTCAGACAACTTTCCAAACAGCCGTGGCCTACATATCCTACAGGCTCAGGCCCCTTTAACCAAACCTGACGTCTCTACTTGCCCTCTCCAAGGGAATTGTATGTGCCCATTCCAATGGCCACAACCCTACTAAGAGGAAAATCCTCCAAAGTCCCTGAGGCCATCCCAATATTTGTGGCTTCCCAGGACAAACAGGGGCAATCTGGGCCCATCTGAGCACATACCGGCACTCAGAGTCGTAGACTGATGTCCCCAAAGGTAAAAAGGAACGAACAGGCCCCTAGGCACCTATCAGATCCATTGCTTTGGTTTCCAGGCATCTCTCCTCAGAGGCCTGGCTTTCAATAACAGCATATGGCTGTTTCTTGACTCACCCATCAGAACAAATCTCATCTACACATAGGGAACTTGCACGATGGAGCTGTGTGAAAGCCTCTCTTTAGGAGAACCCATCAGGGCCCCAGTGCCACCGCTTCATTCCAAGGTCTCCATAGACACAAAATCATATTAGGACACATCCACGGGAGAGTCCATTTCAACTCAGCCTCCTCGGTTGCTCCCCCAGATTCAGCAGATCTAAACTGTCTTGTTGCTTGTAGACAATTGGAAAGCGAGGTGGGCTACCCAGCCATCTATCCTTAGAACCCTGCTCGGAATCGTTGTCCCGGAGCCAACCAACATGTCACAATTGTCCTACAGAAGAATCTTTGCAGAAGGGAGCTTCTAACAACTCCCATCGTGGGAAAACCCCCATGGCCTCGTGATCCACCCCCCCTTCAAGGAGGGGCCATCAGGCACAGAATGTCCAACCTGAGCGATCGTCTGATCCTCGCCCTGTCTTCAGATGCACGAGATCTCGATTCAGGTCTGTAAATTTTGCCTGCCATATCCTCACCCAGAAACCTAGGCCTAGCTTGGGTTCTCAAACTTCCGTCCTCAGACTACTGGCCCACAAGCCCTCTAGTTTGGCAATCCAGAACTACAATGCAGCACTATGCCTGCCCTCCAAAAGAAAATCATTGCCCTCTGCGGCTACCCAGTAACCCCAAATGAGGATCAACTGGGAACGCATTTCGGCTGTACACCAATATAGGCTGACCTGGGCACTAATGCCCTTTCTGACACAGCCTGAGCCTGGACCTCCGGGCCCCACCCAGACAGCTGGACGCACACTGAGCACATCGGACCCAACATGGCCTTAGGTCGTCATCTCTTCTCAACCTCGGTTTTCAGGCTTCAGAACCTAGACGTTATCTCCAATCACGGCCCGGGATTGAAAATGATGCAGAAATCAGAACTCTTTCCTCATGGCAAGAAACCTTGTGGTTGGCATGTTGTCGAAGGTTCATTGTAGTTGAAGACAGTGTGGCCCATGAGGCCCCGCCCATGCTTGCGGGCCACATTGGTCACAAACACACATTGTGACCCTCAGCCTGAGCCCAGTCCTCAGGTAAGGCCTCTCAGTGGCTGGATGGAGAGACAGCATATTGGGCTTGCCATGCCACTAGACCCCAATTTTTTTTTTTTTTTAAATTAACATATAATGTATTATTTGCTTCAGGGGTACAGGTCTGTGATTCATCAGTCTTATACAATCCAAGCACACACCACACCACACACCTTCCCTAGTGTCCCTCACCCAGCCACCCAATTCCTGATCCCCCACCCCCCATCAACCCTCAGTTTGTTTCTTTTTTTTTTTTTTTTTTTAATTTTTTATTTTTATAAACATATATTTTTATCCCCAGGGGTACAGGTCTGTGAATCACCAGGTTTACACACTTCACAGCACTCACCAAATCACATACCCTCCCCAATGTCCATAATCCCACCCCCTTCTCCCAAACCCCCTCCCCCCAGCAACCCTCAGTTTGTTTTGTGAGATTAAGAGTCACTTATGGTTTGTCTCCCTCCCAATCCCATCTTGTTTCATTTATTCTTCTACCCACTTAAGCCTCCATGTTGCATCACCACTTCCTCATATCAGGGAGATCATATGATAGTTGTCTTTCTCTGCTTGACTTATTTCGCTAAGCATGATACGCTCTAGTTCCATCCATGTTGTTGCAAATGGCAAGATTTCATTTCTTTTGATGGCTGCATAGTATTCCATTGTGTATATATACCACATCTTCTTGATCCATTCATCTGTTGATGGACATCTAGGTTCTTTCCATAGTTTGGCTATTGTGGACATTGCTGCTATAAACATTCGGGTGCATGTGTCCCTTTGGATCACTACATTTGTATCTTTAGGGTAAATACCCAATAGTGCAATTGCTGGGTCATAGGGCAGTTCTATTTTCAACATTTTGAGGAACCTCCATGCTGTTTTCCAGAGTGGCTGCACCAGCTTGCATTCCCACCAACAGTGTAGGAGGGTTCCCCTTTCTCCGCATCCTCGCCAGCATCTGTCATTTCCTGACTTGTTGATTTTAGCCATTCTGACTGGTGTGAGGTGATATCTCATTGTGGTTTTGATTTGTATTTCCCTGATGCCGAGTGATATGGAGCACTTTTTCATGTGTCTGTTGGCCATCTGGATGTCTTCTTTGCAGAAATGTCTGTTCATGTCTTCTGCCCATTTCTTGATTGGATTATTTGTTCTTTGGGTGTTGAGTTTGCTAAGTTCTTTATAGATTCTGGACACTAGTCCTTTATCTGATATGTCGTTTGCTAATATCTTCTCCCATTCTGTCAGTTGTCTTTTGATTTTGTTAACTGTTTCCTTTGCTGTGCAAAAGCTTTTGATCTTGATGAAATCCCAGTAGTTCATTTTTTCCCTTGCTTCCCTTGCCTTTTGCGTTGTTCCTAGGAAGATGTTGCTGCGGCAGAGGTCGAAGAGGTTGCTGCCCGTGTTCTCAAGGATTTTGATGGATTCCTTTCGTACATTGAGGTCCTTCATCCATTTTGAGTCTATTTTTGTGTGTGGTGTAAGGAAATGGTCCAATTTCATTTTTCTGCATGTGGCTGTCCAATTTTCCCAGCACCATTTATTGAAAAGGCTGTCTTTTTTCCATTGGACATTCTTTCCTGCTTTGTCGAAGATTAGTTGACCATAGATTTGAGGGTCTATTTCTGGGCTCTCTATTCTGTTCCATTGATCTATGTGTCTGTTTTTGTGCCAGTACCATGCTGTCTTGATGATGACAGCTTTGTAATAGAGCTTGAAGTCCGGAATTGTGATGCCACCAACGTTGGCTTTCTTTTTCAATATCCCTTTGGCTATTCGAGGTCTTTTCTGGTTCCATATAAATTTTAGAATTATTTGTTCCATTTCTTTGAAAAAGATGGATGGTACTTTGATAGGAATTGCATTAAATGTGTAGATTGCTTTAGGTAGCATAGACATTTTCACAATATTTATTCTTCCAATCCAGGAGCATGGAACATTTTTCCATTTCTTTGTGTCTTCCTCAATTTCTTTCATGAGTACTTTATAGTTTTCTGAGTATAGATTCTGTGTCTCTTTGGTTAGGTTTATTCCTAGGTATCTTATGGTTTTGGATGCAATTGTAAATGGGATTGACTCCTTAATATCTCTTTCTTCTGTCTTGCTGTTGGTGTAGAGAAATGCAACTGATTTCTGTGCATTGATTTTATATCCTGACACTTTACTGAATTCCTGTATAAGTTCTAGCAGTTTTGGAGTGCAGTCTTTTGGGTTTTCCACATATAGTATCATATCATCTGCGAAGAGTGATAATTTGACTTCTTCTTTGCCGATTTGGATGCCTTTAATTTCCTTTTGTTGTCTGATTGCTGAGGCTAGGACCTCTAGTACGATGTTGAATAGCAGTGGTGATAATGGACATCCCTGCCGTGTTCCTGACCTTAGCGGAAAAGCTTTCAGTTTTTCTCCATTGAGAATGATATTTGCGGTGGGTTTTTCATAGATGGCTTTGATGATATTGAGGTATGTGCCCTCTATCCCTACACTTTGAAGAGTTTTGATCAGGAAGGGATGTTGTACTTTGTCAAATGCTTTTCAGCATCTATTGAGAGTATCATATGGTTCTTGTTCTTACTTTTATTGATGTGTTGTATCACATTGACTGATTTGCGGATGTTGAACCAACCTTGCAGCCCTGGAATAAATCCCACTTGGTCGTGGTGAATAATCTTTTTAATGTACTGTTGAATCCTATTGGCTAGTATTTTGTTGAGTATTTTTCGCATCTGTGTTCATCAAGGATATCGGTCTATAGCTCTCTTTTTTGGTGGGATCCTTGTCTGGTTTTGGGATCAAGGTGATGCTGGCCTCATAAAAATGAGTTTGGAAGTTTTCCTTCCATTTCTATTTTTTGGAACAGTTTCAGGAGAATAGGAATTAGTTCTTCTTTAAATGTTTGGTAGAATTCCCCCGGGAAGCCGTCTGGCCCTGGGCTTTTGTTTGTTTGGAGATTTTTAATGACTGTTTCAATCTCCTTACTGGTTATGGGTCTGTTCAGGCTTTCTATTTCTTCCTGGTTTCAGTTGTGGTAGTTTATATGTTTCTAGGAATGCATCCATTTCTTCCAGATTGTCAAATTTATTGCCGTAGAGTTGCTCATAGTATGTTCTTATAATAGTTTGTATTTCTTTGGTGTTAGTTGTGATCTCTCCTCTTTCATTCATGATTTTATTTATTTGGGTCCTTTCTCTTTTCTTTTTGATAAGTCGGGCCAGGGGTTTATCAATTTTATTAATTCTTTCAAAGAACCAGCTCCTAGTTTCGTTGATTTGTTCTATTGTTTTTTTGGTTTCTATTTCATTGATTTCTGCTCTGATCTTTATGATTTCTCTTCTCCTGCTGGGCTTAGGGTTTCTTTCTTGTTCTTTCTCCAGCTCCTTTAGGTGTAGGGTTAGGTTGTGTACCTGAGACCTTTCTTGTTTCTTGAGAAAGGCTTGTACCGCTATATATTTTCCTCTCAGGACTGCCTTTGTTGTGTCCCACAGATTTTGAACCGTTGTGTTTTCATTATCATTTTTGTTTCCATGATTTTTTTCAATTCTTCTTTAATTTCCCGGTTGACCCATTCATTCTTTAGAAGGATACTGTTTAGTCTCCATGTATTTGGGTTCTTTCCAAACTTCCTTTTGTGGTTGAGTTCTAGCTTTAGAGCATTGTGGTCTGAAAATATGCAGGGAATGATCCCAATCTTTTGATACCGGTTGAGTCCTGATTTAGGACCGAGGATGTGATCTATTCTGGAGAATGTTCCATGTGCACTAGAGAAGAATGTGTATTCTGTTGCTTTGGGATGAAATATTCTGAATATATCTGTGATGTCCATCTGGTCCAGTGTGTCATTTAAGGCCTTTATATCCTTGCTGATCTTTTGCTTGGATGACCTGTCCATTTCAGTGAGGGGAGTGTTAAAGTCCCCTACTATCATTGTATTATTGTGGATGTGTTTTTCTTTGATTTTGTTATTAATTGGTTTATATAGTTGGCTGCTCCCACATTGGGGGCATAGATATTTAAAATTGTTAAATCTTCTTGTTGGACAGACCCTTTGAGTATGATATAGTGTCCTTCCTCATCTCTTATTATAGTCTTTGGCTTAAAATCTAATTGATCTGATATAAGGATTGCCACTCCTGCTTTCTTCTGATGTCCATTAGCATGGTAAATTCTTTTCCACCCCCTCACTTTAAATCTGGAGGTGTCTTCGGGCTTAAAATGTGTTTCTTGGAGGCAACATATAGATGGGTTTTGTTTTTTTATCCATTCTGATACCCTGTGTCTTTTGACAGGGGCATTTAGCCCATTCACATTCAGGGTAACTATTGAGAGATATGAATTTAGTGCCATTGTATTGCCTGTAAGGTGACTGTTACTGTATATGGTCTCTGTTCCTTTCTGATCTACCACTTGTAGGCTCTCTCTTTGCTTAGAGGACCCCTTTCAAGATTTCCTGTAGAGCTGGTTTGGTATTTGCAAATTCTTTCAGTTGTTGTTTGTCCTGGAAGCTTTTAATCTCTCCTTCTATTTTCAATGATAGCCTAGCTGGATATAGTATTCTTGGCTGCATGTTTTTCTCGTTTTGTGCTCTGAAAATATCATGCCAGCTCTTTCTGGCCTGCCAGGTCTCTGTGGATAAGTCAGCTGCCAATCTAATATTTTTACCATTGTATGTTACAGACTTCTTTTCCCGGGCTGCTTTCAGGATTTTCTCTTTGTCATTGAGACTTGTAAATTTTACTATTAGGTGACGGGGTGTGGGCCTATTCTTATTGATTTTGAGGGGCATTCTCTGAACCTCCTGAATTTTGATGCTCGTTCCCTTTGCCATATTGGGGAAATTCTCCCCAATAATTCTCTCCAGTATACCTTCTGCTCCCCTCTCACTTTCTTCTTCTTCTGGAATCCCAATTATTCTAATGTTGTTTCGTCTTATGGTGTCACTTATCTCTCGAATTCTCCCCTCGTGGTCCAGTAGCTGTTTGTCCCTCTTTTGATCAGCTTCTTTATTCTCTGTCATTTGGTCTTCTATATCACTAATTCTTTCTTCTGCCTCATTTATCCTAGCACTGAGAGCCTCCATTTTTGATTGCACCTCATTAATAGCTTTTTTGATTTCAACTTGGTTAGATTTTAGTTCTTTTATTTCTCCAGAGAGGGCTTTTATATCTCTCGAGAGGGTTTCTCTAATATCTTCCATGCCTTTTTCGAGCCCGGCTAGAACCTTGAGAGTTGTCATTCTGAACTCTAGATCTGACATATTACCGATGTCTGTATTGATTAGGTCCCTAGCCTTCGGTACTGCCTCTTGTTCTTTTTTTTGTGTTGAATTTTTACGTCTTGTCATTTTGTCCAGATAAGAGTAAATGAAGCGGCAAGTAAAATACTAAAAGGGTGGCAACAACCCCAGGAAAATATGCTTTAACCAAATTAGAAGAGATCCAAAATCGTGAGTGGGGAGAAAGGGGATAAAAAGAGGTTCAAAAAGGAAGAGAGAAAAAAGAAAAAAAAAAAAAAGAAAAGAAAAGAAAAGAATTTTTAAAAAAGAAAACACCTAAGAAAAATGTAAAATATATATATATATATATATATATATATATATATATATATTAGATAAACTAGTAAAAAATCGTTAAAAAAGAAAAAGGTAACAGTTAAAAAAAAAAAATTTTACCCGAAGGCGAGAAAAAAAAAAAATGAAAAAGAAAAAATTAAATTAACTGCAAGACTAAAAAAAAATCACAGGAAAAAAGCCATGAGTTCCGTGCTTGGCTTTCTCCTCCTCTGGAATTCTGCTGCTCTCCTTGGTATTGAAACCGCACTCCTTGGTAGGTGAACTTGGTCTCGGCTAGATTTCTTGTTGATCTTCTGGGGGAGGGGCCTGTTGTAGTGATTCTCAAGTGTCTTTGCCCCAGGCGGAATTACACCGCCCTTACCCGGGGCCGGGGTGAGTAATCCGCTCGGGTTTGCTTTCAGGAGCTTTTGTTCCCTGAGCGCTTTCCGTAGAGTTCCAGAGGACGGGAATACAAATGGCGGCCTCCTGGTCTCCGGCCCGGAGGAGCCGAGAGCCCAGGGCCCCACTCCTCAGTGCGCCCTCAGAGAACAGCGCCCAGTTACTCCCGTCTGCCTGACCTCCGGCCGCGCTCCGAGCTCACCGAGCCTGCGACCGGTTCAAGGTAACACGGAGCTGCGAGATTACTGTCGGCTCTGTCTCTGTAGCCGGCTTTCCCGTTCCAATACCCGCTAGCTCTGCGACACTCAGACACCCCCGATCCTTCTGTGACCCTGCGGGACCTGAGGCCACGCTGACCCCGCGTGGGCTTCGCCCCGGTTTAGCCTCTGGAGCGATGTCCCTCAGCGGAACAGACTTTTAAAAGTCCTGATTTTGTGCGCGGTTGCTCCGCCGCTTGCCGGGAGCCGGCCCCTCCCCCCGGGGTCTATCTTCCCGTCGCTTTGGATTCACTTCTCCGCCGGTCCTACCTTTCAGAAAGTGGCTGATTTTCTGTTTCCAGAATTGCTGTTCTTCTTCTCTTCGATCTGCCGATGGATTTTCAGGTGTTTGCAATCTTTAGATAAGCTATCTAGCTGATCTCCGGCTAGCTGAAGCAGTCTCAGCTTGCTACTTCTCCGCCATCTTGACTCCTCCCTCTAGACCCCAATTTTAAACCATAGTTTGGGATATCCCTTCAGTCTTCCCTAGGGCTCTGCTTTGGAATTACCCTTTAGGTGGGACACCTGAGGTAACAAACCTGAATGGAGTCCTCCCATCCCAAAGATAGACGAAAAACAATTGGGATCGGGCCAAGTCCACGGAGAGCAAGATTCGTACATGTCCCAGGAGGTCTCCGCAACATTCCACGGCCATAGATGATACAAAATCCAGAGACAAAAGCCTGAGCACGCGCTTCAGACTCGCTCATTCTTCATATCCTGAAGAGTTCGTCAGAAAAGAACCTACATAGCACTCGAAGGCACCCAAATATATAGTCTAACCTGGGTACTAATGCACTGTCGGACAACCTGAGCCCGGACCTCGTGACCAACACCCAGACAGCTGACCGCACACTGAGCACATCAGACCCGCCATGGCCTTAGGTCATCATCTCTTCCCTACCTCAGTTTTCAGGCTTCAGAACCTAGACATTATCTCTAATCACTGCGCAGTGGTGACTGTGATGCAGAAATCAGAACGTTTCCTTACCCATGGCAAGAAACCTTGTGGTTGCCATGTTGTCCAACGTTCAGTGTAGGAGAAAACAGCATTCACCCTGAGGCCCCGCCCATTCTTGAGTGCGACGAGGGCATAAAAACGCATTGTGACCCTCAGCGTGAGTCCTGTCCTCTAGTAAGTCCTCTCAGTGGCTGGCAGATTAGATGTCATAATGGGCTTGACATGTCCCTAGGCCCCCATTTTTAACCAGATTTCTGGTTGTCCACTCACCCCTCCCGAGGGCTCTACTCTGGAATCCCTCATTTGGTGGGACACCTGAGGTTGAAAAACAACACAAAACAAATCAACAACAACAGAACAACGGACTTCTTCCATCCCACAGAATGACCCCAAACTCTTTGGACGGGGCAAAACCCCAGAGAGTAAGACTCGTCCATGTCCCATGAAGTCACCCGGAAATTTCACGACCATGCTGACACGATATCCGGAGACAAAAACTTAAGCAAGAGCCTCACACTCGCCCTTTTTTCATATCCCGAAGAGTTCTCCTCATGGTCTGTAGATCAGTCCTGCCATACCAAAGACCCGAAACATAAGCCGAGTTTGTGTATTGAGACAACTGTCCAAACAGAACTGGCCTACACACCCCACAGTCTCATGCCCCTGGAGTCAAACCTGACGACTGTGCTTGCCATCTCCAATGGAATTGTATGTGCTCATTCCAATGGCCACAACAATATTAAAGAATAAACCTCCAATGTTCCTGAGGCCATCCCAATATTTGTGGCTTCCCTGGACAAACAGGGGCAATGTGGGGCCATCTGAGCACGTACCTGCACTCAGACCCATAGACTGATGTCCCCACAGGTAAAAAGGAATAGACAGGCCCCTACGCATCTATCGGATCCATTGCATTGGTTTCCCGGCATCTCTCCTCAGAGGCCTGGATTTCAATTACAGCATATGGCTGTTTCTTGACTCACCCATCAGAACAAATCTCATCTACACATGGGAAACTTGCACGATGGAGCTCTGTGAAAGCCTCTCTTTAGGAGAACCCTTCAGGGCAACAGTGCCACCGCTTCATTCCAAGGTCTCCATAGACACAAAATCATATTAGGACTTATCCACGGGAGAGTCCATTTACTCAGCCTCCTCGGTTGCTCCCCCAGATCCAGCAGATCTAAATTTCTTGTTGCTTGGAGACAATTGGAATGCGAGGTGGGTACCCAGCCATCGATCCTTAGAACCCTGCTCGGAATCGTTGTCCTGGAGCCAACCAACAGGTCTCAATTACCTGCAGAAGAATCTTTGCATTTGGGACCTTCTCACAACTCCCATCGTCGGAAAACCCCCATGGCCTCGTGATCCCCCCCCTTCAAGAAGGGCCCCTCAGGGACAGAGGGTCCAACCTGAGCGATCATCTGATCCTCGCCCTGACTTCAGATGCACGATATCTAGATTCAGGACTGTAGATTGTGCCTGCCATATCCTCACCCAGAAACCTAGGCCTAGCTTGGGTTCTCAGACTTCCGTCCTCAGACTACTGGCCCACAAGCCCTCTAATTTGGCAATTCAGACCTACAATGCAGCACCCTGCCTGCCCTCCAGAAGAAAAACATTGCCCTCTGGGGGTACCCTGAAACCCCCAATGAGGATCAACCTGCACAGCATTTGGCTGTACCCGATATATATAGGCTGATCTGGGCACTAATGCCCTTTTTGACACATCCTTAGCCGGGACCTCCTGGCCCCACCCAGACAGATGGCCGCACACTGAGCACATCGGACCCGTCATGGCCTTAGGTCGTCATCTCTTCTCAAACTCGGTTTTCAGGCTTCAGAACCTAGACCTTATCTCCAATCACGGCCTGGGTTTGAAAATGATGCAGAAATCAGAAATCTTTCCCCATGGCAAGAAACCTTGTGGTTGGCAATTGTCCAAGGTTCAGTGGGTTGAAACCAGTGTGGCCCATGAGGCCCCGCCCATGCTTGCAGGCCACATTGGTTACAAACACACATTGTGACCCTCAGCCTGATCCCAGTCCTCAGGTAAGGCCTCTCAGTGGCTGGATAGAGAGATAACATACTGGGCTTGCCATGCCCCTAGGCCCCAATTTTTATCCAGAGTTTGGGTTTTCCCTTCACTCTTCCCCAGGGCTCTGCTTTGGAATTCCTCTTTTGGTAGGACACCAGAGGTAACAAACCTGAAAGGAGTCCTCCCATCCCACAGATTGACGAAAAACAATTGGGATCGTGCCAAATCCACAGAAAGCAAGAATCGTCCATGGCCCATGAGGCCTTCCCAACATTCCATGGCCATCGCTGATACAAAATCCAGAGACAAAAGCCTGAGCCCGTGCCGCAGACTCGCTCATTCTTCATATCCTGAAGAGTTCTTCAGATAAGAACATACACGGCACTCGAATGCTCCCAAAATATATAGTCTAACCTGGGCACTAATGTACTGTCTGACAACCTGAGCACGGACCTCGTGACCAACACCCAGACAGCTGACCGCACACTGAGCACATCAGAACCGCCATGGCCTTAGGTCATCTTCTCTTCCCTACCTCAGTTTTCAGGCTTCAGAATCTACACCTTATCTCCATTCACTGCCCAGGGGTGACTGTGATGCAGAAATCAGAACTCTTCCTTACCCATGGCAAGAAACCTTGTGGTCGGCATGTTGTCCAACGTTCAGTGTAGGAGAAACCAGCATTCAGCCTGAGGCCCCGCCCATTCTTGAGTGCAACGAGGGCATAACACGCATTGTGACCCTCAGCATGATTCCTGTCCACTAGTACGTCCTCTCAGTGACTGGACCATTAGATGTCATAATGGGCTTGACATGTCCCTAGGCCCCAATTTTTAACCAGATTTCTGGTTGTCCATTCGGCCCTCCCCAAGGCTCTACTCTGGAATCCCTCATTTGGTGGGACACCTGTGGTTGAAAAACAAAACAAAAAAAACATCAACAACAGAACAACGGACTTCTTCCATCCCACAGAATGTCCCCAAACTCTTTGGACGGGGCCAAACCCCCAGAGAGTAAGACTCGTCCATTTCCCATGAAGTCACCTGGAAATTTCACGACCATGAGTGACACGATATCCAGAGACAAAAACTTGAACAAGAGCTTCACAATCGCCCTTTTTTCATATTCCGAAATGTTCTCCTCAAGGTCTGTAGATCAGTCCTGCCATACCTATGTCCCGAAACATAAGCAGACTTTGTGTTTCAAACAACTGTCCAAACAGCCCTGGCCTACACACCCCACAGGCTCAGGCCCCTGGAGCCAAACCTGATGACTGTGCTTGCCCTCTCCTAGGGAATTGTATGTGCCCATTCCAATGGCCACAACCCTACTAAAATGATAAACCTCCAAAGTCCCTGAGGCCATCCCAATAGTGGTGGCTTCCCAAGACAAACAGAAGCAATCTGAGCCATCTGAGAACCTACCTGCACTCAGACTTGTAGACTGATGTCCCAAGAGGTAAAAAGGAACGAACAGGCCCCTAGGCCCTAATCGGATCCATTGCTTTGATTTCCAGCCATCTCTCCTCAGAGGCCTGGATTTCAGTACCAGCATATGGCTGTTTCTTGACTCACCCATCAGAACAAATCTGATCTACACATGGGAAACTTGCACGTGGGAGTGATATCAAAGCCTCTGTTTAGGAGAACCCTTCATGGCCACCGTGCCACCGCGTCATTCCAAGGTATCCATAGACAAAAACACATTAGGACCCATCCACAGGAGAGTCCATTTCAAATCAGCGTATTCGGTTGCTCTGCAAGATCTAGCAGATCTAACTTGTCTTGTTGCTAGGAGACAATTGGAATGCGAGGTGGGCTACCCAGGCATCCATCCTTAGAACCCTGCTCCTAATCGTTTGCCTGGAGCCAACCAACAGGTCTCAATTGTCCTGCAGAAGAATCTTTGAAGTTGGGAGCTTCTCACAACTCCCATCGTGAGAAAACACCCATGGCCTCCTGATCCCCCCCCTTCATGAAGTGGCCCTCAGGGACTTAAGGTCCAACCTGAGCGATCTTCTGATCCTCACCATGACTTCAGATGCACGAGATCTCGTTTCAGATCTGTAGATTGTGCCTGCCATGTCCTCACCCAGAAATCTAAGCCTAGCATGTGTCCTCAGACTTCCATCCTCAGACTAATGGCCCACAAGCCCTCCAGTTTTGCAATCCAGAATTATAATGCAGCACTCTGCCTGACCTCCAGAAGAAAAACATTGCCTTCTGGGGCTACCCAGAAACCCCAAATGAAGATCAACCTGCACGCCACTTGGCTGTACCCAAAATATATAGGCTGACCTGGGCAATAATGCCCTTTGTGACAGAGGCTGAGCCTGGACCTCCTGGCCCCACCCATACAGCTGGCCGCTCACTGAGCACATAGGACCAGCCATTGCCTTAGGTCGTTATCCCTTCCCAACCTCAGTTTTCAGGCTTCAGAACCTAGACCATCTCTCCAATCACTGCCCAGGTTTGAAAATGATGCAGAAATCAGAACTCTTTCCCGATGGCAAGAACCTTGTGGTTTGCTTGTTGTCCAACGTTCAGTGTAGTGGAAACCTATTTGTCCGATGAGGCCCCGCCATTGCTCGTGGGTCACTTAGGTGGCAAAGTCACATTGTGACCACAGCCTTAGCCCAGTCCTCAGGTAAGGCCTCACAGTGGCTGGATGAAGAGACAGCATATTGGGCTTGCCATGCCCATAGGCCCCAATTTTTAACCATAGTTTGGGTTGTCCCTTCATTCTTCCCCAGGGCTCTGCTTTGGAATTCCTCTTTTGGTGGGACACCTGAGGTAACAACCCTGAAAGGAGTCCTCCATCCAACAGATTGACGAAAAACAATTGGGATTGGGCCAAATCCACAGAGAGGAAGATTCGTCCATGGCCCATGAGGCCTCCTCGACATTCCACGGCCATCGCTGAAACAAAATCCAGAGACAAAACCCTGAGCAAGAGCCTCAGACTCGCACTATCTTCATATCCTGAAGATGTCTTCTCATGGTTTGTACATCGGGCCTGCATTACCTACGTCCCCAAACATAAACTGAGTTTGTGCTTTCAGATTTCTGTCCTCTAAGTCCTGGGCCACACACCATCCAGGCTGGGGACCCTGGAGCCACATATTAGGACTGTGCCTACCCAATCCATGTGAATTCTGCTCATTCAATTGTCCAAAATCGTACAAATTAGGAGAACCCTCCAAAGTCTCTGAGGCCATCCCAATAGTATAGGTCGCCCGGGACAAAAAAGGTCAGTCTGTCACCAGCTGAGCATCTACCTCCACTCATACCCTAGATGGATGTCCCCAGAGAAGAAGATTGAACCAGACAGGACCCTAGGCCAAAATCGGATCCATTGCTTTGGTTTACAGGCATGTCTCCTCAAAACCCTTGTTTCAAATACCAGCATTGGGGTGTTCCTGTGGCATCCATCAGACAAACCTCGTCTCCACAAGGAAACTTGTGCATGGGAGCTATGTCAAAAGCTTAGGAGAATACTTCAGGGTCCCGGTGCCACCGCCCCATTCCAAGGCCCTCATGGTCACAAACACACATTAGACCCATCCTCAGGAAACTCCATTTCAACTCAGCCACCCCGGTTGCTCCCGCAGAGCCATCAGATCTAACCTGTCTTGTCCTTAGGAGACAATTGGAATGCGACGCGGGTTTCCCAGGCATCCATCCTCGAACGCTGGTCTGGACTCATCCATATTGGATGTCCTGGAGCAGTCCAACAGGTCTCAATTGTCCCGCAGAAGGAATCCTAGGAGGGGGCATCCCACCACTCCAAACGTGGGAAAACCTCCACGGCCTCGAGATTCGGCTCCCTTCATGAAGGGGCCGTCATGAATAGAAAATCCAAGCTGAGCCAAAGTCTGATCCTCGCTCTGACTTCAGAAGCATGAGATATTGCTTCAAATCTTCAGGGGGTACATGCCGTGCCCTCGCCCTGAATACCAAGTCTAGCTTGTGTTCTCAGACTTCCATCCTCACACTCTTGGCCCCGAAGTCCACAAGTTTGGCAATTCCGGACCATCATTGCAGCACTCTGCCTGCCCTCTAGAAACAAAATATTGCCCAAAGAGCTGCCTGGGCACATTAAATGAGAATATACCTACACAGCACTTGAATGTACACAAATTATATAGTCTAACCTGGGCAGTAATGCACTGTCTGACACACCCTGAGCCGGGACATCCTGAGCAACACCCAGACAGCTGACCGCACCCTGAACCCATAAGCCCCCGCCGTGGCCTTAGGTCATCATCTCTTCCCTACCTCAGTTTTCAGGCTTCAGAACCTAGACCTTATCTCCAATCACTGCCCAGGGGTGACTGTGATGCAGAAATCACAACTCTTCCTTACCCATGTCAAGAAACCTTGTGGTTGGCATGATGTCAAACGTTCAGTGTAAGAGAAACAAGCATTCACCCTGAGGCCCCGTCCATGCTTGAGTGAGACGAGGGCATGAACACGCATGTGACCCTCAACGTGAGTCCTGTCCTCTAGTACGTCCTCTCAGTGGCTAGACCATTAGATGCCATAATGGCTTGACATGTCCCTAGGCCCCAATTTTTAAATAGATTTCTGGTTGTCCAATCGCCCCTCCCCTGTCTACTCTGGAATCACTCATTTGGTGGAGTTTGAAAAACAAAAACAAAAACAACAACAACAACAACAACAACAAAAACGGACTTCTTCCATCCCACAGAATGACCCAAACTCTTCGGACGGGGCCAAACCCCAAGAGAGTAAGACTCGTCCATTTCCCATGAAGTCACCCGTATATTTCATGACCATGAATGGCACGATATCCAGAGATAAAAACTTGAGCAAGAGCCTCACACTCGCCCTTTTTTCATACCCCGAAGAGTTCTCCTCATGGTCTCTAGATCAGTCCTGCCATACCTATGACCCGAAACATAAGCCGAGTTTGTGTATTCAGACAACTGTCCAAAGAGCCCAGGCCTACACACCATAAAGGCTCAGGCCCCTGGAGCCAACCTGAGGACTGTACTTGCCCTCTCCAAGGGAATTCCGTGTGCCCATTCCAATGGCCACAACCCTACTAATAGAATAAACCTCCAAAGTCCCTGAGGCCATCCCAATAGTGGTGGCTTCCCAGGACAAACAGGAGCAATCTGAGCCCATCTGAGAAACTACCTGCACTCAGACTCGTAGACTGATATCCCCAGAGGTTAAAAGGAATGAACAGTTCCCTAGGCCCTAATCGGATCCATTGCTTTGGTTTCCAGGCATCTTCCTCAAAGGCCTGGATTTCAGTACCAGCATATGGCTGTTTCTTGACTCACCCACCAGAACAAATCTCATCTACACATGGGAAACTTGCACGTGGGAGTTGTGTCAAAGCCTCTTTTTAGGAGAACACTTCAGGGGCCCAGTGCCACCGCTTCATTCCAAGGTCTTCATAGACACAAAATCATACTAGGACACATGCACAGGAGAGTCCTATTCAACTCAGCATTTCGTTGCTCCGCGAGTTCCAGCAGATCTAACTTGTCTTGTTGCTAGGAGACAATTGGAATGCGAGGTGGCCTACCCCGCCATCCATCCTTAGAACCCTGCTCAGAATCATTGGCCTGGAGCCAACCAACAGCACTCAATTTTCCTGCAGAAAAATCTTTGCAGATGGGAGCTTCTCACAACTCCCATCGTGAGAAACCCCCATGGCCTCGTGACCCCCCCACTTCATGAAGGGGCCATCAGGGACATAAGGTCCAAACTGAGAAATAGTCTGATCCTCACCGTGACCTCAGATGCACGAGATCTCGATGCAGGTCTGTATATTGTGCCTGCCATGTCCTCACCCAGAAACCTAAACCTAGCTTGTGTCCAAAGAATTCCGTTCTCAGACTAATGGCCCACAAGCCCTCCAGTTTGGCAATCCAGAATTACAATGCAGCACTCTGCTTGCCCTCCAGAAGAAAAACATTGCCCTCTGGGGCTACCCAGAAACCCCAAATGAAGATCAACCTGCACGCCACTTGGCTGTACCCAAAATATATAGGTTGACCTGGGCAATAATGCCCTATCTGACAGAGCCTGAGCCTGGACCTCCTGGCCCCACCCAGACAGCTTGCCGATCAAGAAGCACATAGGACCAGCCATTGCCTTAGGTCGTTATCTCTTCCCTACCTCAGTTTTCAGGATTCAGATCCTAGACCTTATCTCCAATCACTGCCCATGTTTGAAAATGATGCAGAAATCAGAACTCTTTCCCAATGGCAAGAACCTTGTGGTTTGCTTGTTGTCCAACGTTCAGTGTAGTGGAAACCTATTTGTCCGATGAGGCCCCGCCATTGCTCGTGGGTCACTTAGGTGGCAAAGTCACATTGTGACCACAGCCTTAGCCCAGTCCTCAGGTAAGGCCTCACAGTGGCTGGATGAAGAGACAGCATATTGGGCTTGCCATGCCCATAGGCCCCAATTTTTAACCATAGTTTGGGTTGTCCCTTCATTCTTCCCCAGGGCTCTGCTTTGGAATTCCTCTTTTGGTGGGACACCTGAGGTAACAACCCTGAAAGGAGTCCTCCATCCAACAGATTGACGAAAAAAACAATTGGGATCGGGCCAAATCCACAGAGAGGAAGATTCGTCCATGGCCCATGAGGCCTCCTCGACATTCCACGGCCATCGCTGAAACAAAATCCAGAGACAAAACCCTGAGCAAGAGCCTCAGACTCGCACTATCTTCATATCCTGAAGATGTCTTCTCATGGTTTGTACATCGGGCCTGCATTACCTACGTCCCCAAACATAAACTGAGTTTGTGCTTTCAGATTTCTGTCCTCTAAGTCCTGGGCCACACACCATCCAGGCTGGGGACCCTGGAGCCACACATTAGGACTGTGCCTACCCAATCCATGTGAATTCTGCCCATTCAATTGTCCAAAATCGTACAAATTAGGAGAACCCTCCAAAGTCTCTGAGGCCATCCCAATAGTATAGGTCGCCCGGGACAAAAAAGGTCAGTCTGTCACCAGCTGAGCATCTACCTCCACTCATACCCTAGATGGATGTCCCCAGAGAAGAAGATTGAACCAGACAGGACCCTAGGCCAAAATCGGATCCATTGCTTTGGTTTACAGGCATGTCTCCTCAAAACCCTTGTTTCCAATACCAGCATTGGGGTGTTCCTGTGGCATCCATCAGACAAACCTCGTCTCCACAAGGAAACTTGTGCATGGGAGCTATGTCAAAAGCTTAGGAGAATACTTCAGGGTCCCGGTGCCACCGCCCCATTCCAAGGCCCTCATGGTCACAAACACACATTAGACCCATCCTCAGGAAACTCCATTTCAACTCAGCCACCCCGGTTGCTCCCGCAGAGCCATCAGATCTAACCTGTCTTGTCCTTAGGAGACAATTGGAATGCGACGCGGGTTTCCCAGGCATCCATCCTCGAACGCTGGTCTGGACTCATCCATATTGGATGTCCTGGAGCAGTCCAACAGGTCTCAATTGTCCCGCAGAAGGAATCCTAGGAGGGGGCATCCCACCACTCCAAACGTGGGAAAACCTCCACGGCCTCGAGATTCGGCTCCCTTCATGAAGGGGCCGTCATGAATAGAAAATCCAAGCTGAGCCAAAGTCTGATCCTCGCTCTGACTTCAGAAGCATGAGATATTGCTTCAAATCTTCAGGGGGTACATGCCGTGCCCTCGCCCTGAATACCAAGTCTAGCTTGTGTTCTCAGACTTCCATCCTCACACTCTTGGCCCCGAAGTCCACAAGTTTGGCAATTCCGGACCATCATTGCAGCACTCTGCCTGCCCTCTAGAAACAAAATATTGCCCAAAGAGCTGCCTGGGCACATTAAATGAGAATATACCTACACAGCACTTGAATGTACACAAATTATATAGTCTAACCTGGGCAGTAATGCACTGTCTGACACACCCTGAGCCGGGACATCCTGAGCAACACCCAGACAGCTGACCGCACCCTGAACCCATAAGCCCCGCCGTGGCCTTAGGTCATCATCTCTTCCCTACCTCAGTTTTCAGGCTTCAGAACCTAGACCTTATCTCCAATCACTGCCCAGGGGTGACTGTGATGCAGAAATCACAACTCTTCCTTACCCATGTCAAGAAACCTTGTGGTTGGCATGATGTCAAACGTTCAGTGTAAGAGAAACAAGCATTCACCCTGAGGCCCCGTCCATGCTTGAGTGAGACGAGGGCATGAACACGCATGTGACCCTCAACGTGAGTCCTGTCCTCTAGTACGTCCTCTCAGTGGCTAGACCATTAGATGCCATAATGGCTTGACATGTCCCTAGGCCCCAATTTTTAAATAGATTTCTGGTTGTCCAATCGCCCCTCCCCTGTCTACTCTGGAATCACTCATTTGGTGGAGTTTGAAAAACAAAACAAACAAAAACACACAACAACAACAACAAAAAACGGACTTCTTCCATCCCACAGAATGACCCAAACTCTTCGGACGGGGCCAAACCCCAAGAGAGTAAGACTCGTCCATTTCCCATGAAGTCACCCGTATATTTCATGACCATGAATGGCACGATATCCAGAGATAAAAACTTGAGCAAGAGCCTCACACTCGCCCTTTTTTCATACCCCGAAGAGTTCTCCTCATGGTCTCTAGATCAGTCCTGCCATACCTATGACCCGAAACATAAGCCGAGTTTGTGTATTCAGACAACTGTCCAAAGAGCCCAGGCCTACACACCATAAAGGCTCAGGCCCCTGGAGCCAACCTGAGGACTGTACTTGCCCTCTCCAAGGGAATTCCGTGTGCCCATTCCAATGGCCACAACCCTACTAATAGAATAAACCTCCAAAGTCCCTGAGGCCATCCCAATAGTGGTGGCTTCCCAGGACAAACAGGAGCAATCTGAGCCCATCTGAGAAACTACCTGCACTCAGACTCGTAGACTGATATCCCCAGAGGTTAAAAGGAATGAACAGCTCCCTAGGCCCTAATCGGATCCATTGCTTTGGTTTCCAGGCATCTTCCTCAAAGGCCTGGATTTCAGTACCAGCATATGGCTGTTTCTTTGACTCACCCACCAGAACAAATCTCATCTACACATGGGAAACTTGCACGTGGGAGTTGTGTCAAAGCCTCTTTTTAGGAGAACACTTCAGGGGCCCAGTGCCACCGCTTCATTCCAAGGTCTTCATAAACACAAAATCATACTAGGACACATGCACAGGAGAGTCCTATTCAACTCAGCATTTCGTTGCTCCGCGAGTTCCAGCAGATCTAACTTGTCTTGTTGCTAGGAGACAATTGGAATGCGAGGTGGCCTACCCCGCCATCCATCCTTAGAACCCTGCTCAGAATCATTGGCCTGGAGCCAACCAACAGCACTCAATTTTCCTGCAGAAAAAATCTTTGCAGATGGGAGCTTCTCACAACTCCCATCGTGAGAAACCCCCCCCATGGCCTCGTGACCCCCCCCCCCCTTCATGAAGGGGCCATCAGGGACATAAGGTCCAAACTGAGAAATAGTCTGATCCTCACCGTGACCTCAGATGCACGAGATCTCGATGCAGGTCTGTATATTGTGCCTGCCATGTCCTCACCCAGAAACCTAAGCCTAGCTTGTGTCCAAAGAATTCCGTTCTCAGACTAATGGCCCACAAGCCCTCCAGTTTGGCAATCCAGAATTACAATGCAGCACTCTGCTTGCCCTCCAGAAGAAAAACATTGCCCTCTGGGGCTACCCAGAAACCCCAAATGAAGATCAACCTGCACGCCACTTGGCTGTACCCAAAATATATAGGTTGACCTGGGCAATAATGCCCTATCTGACAGAGCCTGAGCCTGGACCTCCTGGCCCCACCCAGACAGCTTGCCGATCAAGAAGCACATAGGACCAGCCATTGCCTTAGGTCGTTATCTCTTCCCTACCTCAGTTTTTCAGGATTCAGATCCTAGACCTTATCTCCAATCACTGCCCATGTTTGAAAATGATGCAGAAATCAGAACTCTTTCCCAATGGCAAGAACCTTGTGGTTTGCTTGTTGTCCAACGTTCAGTGTAGTGGAAACCTATTTGTCCGATGAGGCCCCCGCCATTGCTCGTGGGTCACTTAGGTGGCAAAGTCACATTGTGACCACAGCCTTAGCCCAGTCCTCAGGTAAGGCCTCACAGTGGCTGGATGAAGAGACAGCATATTGGGCTTGCCATGCCCATAGGCCCCAATTTTTAACCATAGTTTGGGTTTGTCCCTTCATTCTTCCCCAGGGCTCTGCTTTGGAATTCCTCTTTTGGTGGGACACCTGAGGTAACAACCCTGAAAGGAGTCCTCCATCCAACAGATTGACGAAAAACAATTTGGATCGGGCCAAATCCACAGAGAGGAAGATTCGTCCATGGCCCATGAGGCCTCCTCGACATTCCACGGCCATCGCTGAAACAAAATCCAGAGACAAAACCCTGAGCAAGAGCCTCAGACTCGCACTATCTTCATATCCTGAAGATGTCTTCTCATGGTTTGTACATCGGGCCTGCATTACCTACGTCCCCAAACATAAACTGAGTTTGTGCTTTCAGATTTCTGTCCTCTAAGTCCTGGGCCACACACCATCCAGGCTGGGGACCCTGGAGCCACACATTAGGACTGTGCCTACCCAATCCATGTGAATTCTGCCCATTCAATTGTCCAAAATCGTACAAATTAGGAGAACCCTCCAAAGTCTCTGAGGCCATCCCAATAGTATAGGTCGCCCGGGGACAAAAAAGGTCAGTCTGTCACCAGCTGAGCATCTACCTCCACTCATACCCTAGATGGATGTCCCCAGAGAAAGAAGATTGAACCAGACAGGACCCTAGGCCAAAATCGGATCCATTGCTTTGGTTTACAGGCATGTCTCCTCAAAACCCTTGTTTCCAATACCAGCATTGGGGTGTTCCTGTGGCATCCATCAGACAAACCTCGTCTCCACAAGGAAACTTGTGCATGGGAGCTATGTCAAAAGCTTAGGAGAATACTTCAGGGTCCCGGTGCCACCGCCCCATTCCAAGGCCCTCATGGTCACAAACACACATTAGACCCATCCTCAGGAAACTCCATTTCAACTCAGCCACCCCGGTTGCTCCCGCAGAGCCATCAGATCTAACCTGTCTTGTCCTTAGGAGACAATTGGAATGCGACGCGGGTTTCCCAGGCATCCATCCTCGAACGCTGGTCTGGACTCATCCATATTGGATGTCCTGGAGCAGTCCAACAGGTCTCAATTGTCCCGCAGAAGGAATCCTAGGAGGGGGCATCCCACCACTCCAAACGTGGGAAAACCTCCACGGCCTCGAGATTCGGCTCCCTTCATGAAGGGGCCGTCATGAATAGAAAATCCAAGCTGAGCCAAAGTCTGATCCTCGCTCTGACTTCAGAAGCATGAGATATTGCTTCAAATCTTCAGGGGGTACATGCCGTGCCCTCGCCCTGAATACCAAGTCTAGCTTGTGTTCTCAGACTTCCATCCTCACACTCTTGGCCCCGAAGTCCACAAGTTTGGCAATTCCGGACCATCATTGCAGCACTCTGCCTGCCCTCTAGAAACAAAATATTGCCCAAAGAGCTGCCTGGGCACATTAAATGAGAATATACCTACACAGCACTTGAATGTACACAAATTATATAGTCTAACCTGGGCAGTAATGCACTGTCTGACACACCCTGAGCCGGGACATCCTGAGCAACACCCAGACAGCTGACCGCACCCTGAACCCATAAGCCCCGCCGTGGCCTTAGGTCATCATCTCTTCCCTACCTCAGTTTTCAGGCTTCAGAACCTAGACCTTATCTCCAATCACTGCCCAGGGGTGACTGTGATGCAGAAATCACAACTCTTCCTTACCCATGTCAAGAAACCTTGTGGTTGGCATGATGTCAAACGTTCAGTGTAAGAGAAACAAGCATTCACCCTGAGGCCCCGTCCATGCTTGAGTGAGACGAGGGCATGAACACGCATGTGACCCTCAACGTGAGTCCTGTCCTCTAGTACGTCCTCTCAGTGGCTAGACCATTAGATGCCATAATGGCTTGACATGTCCCTAGGCCCCAATTTTTAAATAGATTTCTGGTTGTCCAATCGCCCCTCCCCTGTCTACTCTGGAATCACTCATTTGGTGGAGTTTGAAAAACAAAACAAAACAACAACAACAACAACAACAAAAAACGGACTTCTTCCATCCCACAGAATGACCCAAACTCTTCGGACGGGGCCAAACCCCAAGAGAGTAAGACTCGTCCATTTCCCATGAAGTCACCCGTATATTTCATGACCATGAATGGCACGATATCCAGAGATAAAAACTTGAGCAAGAGCCTCACACTCGCCCTTTTTTCATACCCCGAAGAGTTCTCCTCATGGTCTCTAGATCAGTCCTGCCATACCTATGACCCGAAACATAAGCCGAGTTTGTGTATTCAGACAACTGTCCAAAGAGCCCAGGCCTACACACCATAAAGGCTCAGGCCCCTGGAGCCAACCTGAGGACTGTACTTGCCCTCTCCAAGGGAATTCCGTGTGCCCATTCCAATGGCCACAACCCTACTAATAGAATAAACCTCCAAAGTCCCTGAGGCCATCCCAATAGTGGTGGCTTCCCAGGACAAACAGGAGCAATCTGAGCCCATCTGAGAAACTACCTGCACTCAGACTCGTAGACTGATATCCCCAGAGGTTAAAAGGAATGAACAGCTCCCTAGGCCCTAATCGGATCCATTGCTTTGGTTTCCAGGCATCTTCCTCAAAGGCCTGGATTTCAGTACCAGCATATGGCTGTTTCTTGACTCACCCACCAGAACAAATCTCATCTACACATGGGAAACTTGCACGTGGGAGTTGTGTCAAAGCCTCTTTTTAGGAGAACACTTCAGGGGCCCAGTGCCACCGCTTCATTCCAAGGTCTTCATAGACACAAAATCATACTAGGACACATGCACAGGAGAGTCCTATTCAACTCAGCATTTCGTTGCTCCGCGAGTTCCAGCAGATCTAACTTGTCTTGTTGCTAGGAGACAATTGGAATGCGAGGTGGCCTACCCCGCCATCCATCCTTAGAACCCTGCTCAGAATCATTGGCCTGGAGCCAACCAACAGCACTCAATTTTCCTGCAGAAAAATCTTTGCAGATGGGAGCTTCTCACAACTCCCATCGTGAGAAACCCCCATGGCCTCGTGACCCCCCCCCCCTTCATGAAGGGGCCATCAGGGACATAAGGTCCAAACTGAGAAATAGTCTGATCCTCACCGTGACCTCAGATGCACGAGATCTCGATGCAGGTCTGTATATTGTGCCTGCCATGTCCTCACCCAGAAACCTAAGCCTAGCTTGTGTCCAAAGAATTCCGTTCTCAGACTAATGGCCCACAAGCCCTCCAGTTTGGCAATCCAGAATTACAATGCAGCACTCTGCTTGCCCTCCAGAAGAAAAACATTGCCCTCTGGGGCTACCCAGAAACCCCAAATGAAGATCAACCTGCACGCCACTTGGCTGTACCCAAAATATATAGGTTGACCTGGGCAATAATGCCCTATCTGACAGAGCCTGAGCCTGGACCTCCTGGCCCCACCCAGACAGCTTGCCGATCAAGAAGCACATAGGACCAGCCATTGCCTTAGGTCGTTATCTCTTCCCTACCTCAGTTTTCAGGATTCAGATCCTAGACCTTATCTCCAATCACTGCCCATGTTTGAAAATGATGCAGAAATCAGAACTCTTTCCCAATGGCAAGAACCTTGTGGTTTGCTTGTTGTCCAACGTTCAGTGTAGTGGAAACCTATTTGTCCGATGAGGCCCCGCCATTGCTCGTGGGTCACTTAGGTGGCAAAGTCACATTGTGACCACAGCCTTAGCCCAGTCCTCAGGTAAGGCCTCACAGTGGCTGGATGAAGAGACAGCATATTGGGCTTGCCATGCCCATAGGCCCCAATTTTTAACCATAGTTTGGGTTGTCCCTTCATTCTTCCCCAGGGCTCTGCTTTGGAATTCCTCTTTTGGTGGGACACCTGAGGTAACAACCCTGAAAGGAGTCCTCCATCCAACAGATTGACGAAAAACAATTGGGATCGGGCCAAATCCCACAGAGAGGAAGATTCGTCCATGGCCCATGAGGCCTCCTCGACATTCCACGGCCATCGCTGAAACAAAATCCAGAGACAAAACCCTGAGCAAGAGCCTCAGACTCGCACTATCTTCATATCCTGAAGATGTCTTCTCATGGTTTGTACATCGGGCCTGCATTACCTACGTCCCCAAACATAAACTGAGTTTGTGCTTTCAGATTTCTGTCCTCTAAGTCCTGGGCCACACACCATCCAGGCTGGGGACCCTGGAGCCACACATTAGGACTGTGCCTACCCAATCCATGTGAATTCTGCCCATTCAATTGTCCAAAATCGTACAAATTAGGAGAACCCTCCAAAGTCTCTGAGGCCATCCCAATAGTATAGGTCGCCCGGGACAAAAAAGGTCAGTCTGTCACCAGCTGAGCATCTACCTCCACTCATACCCTAGATGGATGTCCCCAGAGAAGAAGATTGAACCAGACAGGACCCTAGGCCAAAATCGGATCCATTGCTTTGGTTTACAGGCATGTCTCCTCAAAACCCTTGTTTCCAATACCAGCATTGGGGTGTTCCTGTGGCATCCATCAGACAAACCTCGTCTCCACAAGGAAACTTGTGCATGGGAGCTATGTCAAAAGCTTAGGAGAATACTTCAGGGTCCCGGTGCCACCGGCCCCATTCCAAGGCCCTCATGGTCACAAACACACATTAGACCCATCCTCAGGAAACTCCATTTCAACTCAGCCACCCCGGTTGCTCCCGCAGAGCCATCAGATCTAACCTGTCTTGTCCTTAGGAGACAATTGGAATGCGACGCGGGTTTCCCAGGCATCCATCCTCGAACGCTGGTCTGGACTCATCCATATTGGATGTCCTGGAGCAGTCCAACAGGTCTCAATTGTCCCGCAGAAGGAATCCTAGGAGGGGGCATCCCACCACTCCAAACGTGGGAAAACCTCCACGGCCTCGAGATTCGGCTCCCTTCATGAAGGGGCCGTCATGAATAGAAAATCCAAGCTGAGCCAAAGTCTGATCCTCGCTCTGACTTCAGAAGCATGAGATATTGCTTCAAAATCTTCAGGGGGTACATGCCGTGCCCTCGCCCTGAATACCAAGTCTAGCTTGTGTTCTCAGACTTCCATCCTCACACTCTTGGCCCCGAAGTCCACAAGTTTGGCAATTCCGGACCATCATTGCAGCACTCTGCCTGCCCTCTAGAAACAAAATATTGCCCAAAGAGCTGCCTGGGCACATTAAATGAGAATATACCTACACAGCACTTGAATGTACACAAATTTATATAGTCTAACCTGGGCAGTAATGCACTGTCTGACACACCCTGAGCCGGGACATCCTGAGCAACACCCAGACAGCTGACCGCACCCTGAACCCATAAGCCCCGCCGTGGCCTTAGGTCATCATCTCTTCCCTACCTCAGTTTTCAGGCTTCAGAACCTAGACCTTATCTCCAATCACTGCCCAGGGGTGACTGTGATGCAGAAATCACAACTCTTCCTTACCCATGTCAAGAAACCTTGTGGTTGGCATGATGTCAAACGTTCAGTGTAAGAGAAACAAGCATTCACCCTGAGGCCCCGTCCATGCTTGAGTGAGACGAGGGCATGAACACGCATGTGACCCTCAACGTGAGTCCTGTCCTCTAGTACGTCCTCTCAGTGGCTAGACCATTAGATGCCATAATGGCTTGACATGTCCCTAGGCCCCAATTTTTAAATAGATTTCTGGTTGTCCAATCGCCCCTCCCCTGTCTACTCTGGAATCACTCATTTGGTGGAGTTTGAAAAACAAAAAAAAACAAAACAACAACAACAACAACAACAAAAAACGGACTTCTTCCATCCCACAGAATGACCCAAACTCTTCGGACGGGGCCAAACCCCAAGAGAGTAAGACTCGTCCATTTCCCATGAAGTCACCCGTATATTTCATGACCATGAATGGCACGATATCCAGAGATAAAAACTTGAGCAAGAGCCTCACACTCGCCCTTTTTTTCATACCCCGAAGAGTTCTCCTCATGGTCTCTAGATCAGTCCTGCCATACCTATGACCCGAAACATAAGCCGAGTTTGTGTATTCAGACAACTGTCCAAAGAGCCCAGGCCTACACACCATAAAGGCTCAGGCCCCTGGAGCCAACCTGAGGACTGTACTTGCCCTCTCCAAGGGAATTCCGTGTGCCCATTCCAATGGCCACAACCCTACTAATAGAATAAACCTCCAAAGTCCCTGAGGCCATCCCAATAGTGGTGGCTTCCCAGGACAAACAGGAGCAATCTGAGCCCATCTGAGAAACTACCTGCACTCAGACTCGTAGACTGATATCCCCAGAGGTTAAAAGGAATGAACAGCTCCCTAGGCCCTAATCGGATCCATTGCTTTGGTTTCCAGGCATCTTCCTCAAAGGCCTGGATTTCAGTACCAGCATATGGCTGTTTCTTGACTCACCCACCAGAACAAATCTCATCTACACATGGGAAACTTGCACGTGGGAGTTGTGTCAAAGCCTCTTTTTAGGAGAACACTTCAGGGGCCCAGTGCCACCGCTTCATTCCAAGGTCTTCATAGACACAAAATCATACTAGGACACATGCACAGGAGAGTCCTATTCAACTCAGCATTTCGTTGCTCCGCGAGTTCCAGCAGATCTAACTTGTCTTGTTGCTAGGAGACAATTGGAATGCGAGGTGGCCTACCCCGCCATCCATCCTTAGAACCCTGCTCAGAATCATTGGCCTGGAGCCAACCAACAGCACTCAATTTTCCTGCAGAAAAATCTTTGCAGATGGGAGCTTCTCACAACTCCCATCGTGAGAAACCCCCATGGCCTCGTGACCCCCCCCCCCCCTTCATGAAGGGGCCATCAGGGACATAAGGTCCAAACTGAGAAATAGTCTGATCCTCACCGTGACCTCAGATGCACGAGATCTCGATGCAGGTCTGTATATTGTGCCTGCCATGTCCTCACCCAGAAACCTAAGCCTAGCTTGTGTCCAAAGAATTCCGTTCTCAGACTAATGGCCCACAAGCCCTCCAGTTTGGCAATCCAGAATTACAATGCAGCACTCTGCTTGCCCTCCAGAAGAAAAACATTGCCCTCTGGGGCTACCCAGAAACCCCAAATGAAGATCAACCTGCACGCCACTTGGCTGTACCCAAAATATATAGGTTGACCTGGGCAATAATGCCCTATCTGACAGAGCCTGAGCCTGGACCTCCTGGCCCCACCCAGACAGCTTGCCGATCAAGAAGCACATAGGACCAGCCATTGCCTTAGGTCGTTATCTCTTCCCTACCTCAGTTTTCAGGATTCAGATCCTAGACCTTATCTCCAATCACTGCCCATGTTTGAAAATGATGCAGAAATCAGAACTCTTTCCCAATGGCAAGAACCTTGTGGTTTGCTTGTTGTCCAACGTTCAGTGTAGTGGAAACCTATTTGTCCGATGAGGCCCCGCCATTGCTCGTGGGTCACTTAGGTGGCAAAGTCACATTGTGACCACAGCCTTAGCCCAGTCCTCAGGTAAGGCCTCACAGTGGCTGGATGAAGAGACAGCATATTGGGCTTGCCATGCCCATAGGCCCCAATTTTTAACCATAGTTTGGGTTGTCCCTTCATTCTTCCCCAGGGCTCTGCTTTGGAATTCCTCTTTTGGTGGGACACCTGAGGTAACAACCCTGAAAGGAGTCCTCCATCCAACAGATTGACGAAAAACAATTGGGATCGGGCCAAATCCACAGAGAGGAAGATTCGTCCATGGCCCATGAGGCCTCCTCGACATTCCACGGCCATCGCTGAAACAAAATCCAGAGACAAAACCCTGAGCAAGAGCCTCAGACTCGCACTATCTTCATATCCTGAAGATGTCTTCTCATGGTTTGTACATCGGGCCTGCATTACCTACGTCCCCAAACATAAACTGAGTTTGTGCTTTCAGATTTCTGTCCTCTAAGTCCTGGGCCACACACCATCCAGGCTGGGGACCCTGGAGCCACACATTAGGACTGTGCCTACCCAATCCATGTGAATTCTGCCCATTCAATTGTCCAAAATCGTACAAAATTAGGAGAACCCTCCAAAGTCTCTGAGGCCATCCCAATAGTATAGGTCGCCCGGGACAAAAAAGGTCAGTCTGTCACCAGCTGAGCATCTACCTCCACTCATACCCTAGATGGATGTCCCCAGAGAAGAAGATTGAACCAGACAGGACCCTAGGCCAAAATCGGATCCATTGCTTTGGTTTACAGGCATGTCTCCTCAAAACCCTTGTTTCCAATACCAGCATTGGGGTGTTCCTGTGGCATCCATCAGACAAACCTCGTCTCCACAAGGAAACTTGTGCATGGGAGCTATGTCAAAAGCTTAGGAGAATACTTCAGGGTCCCGGTGCCACCGCCCCATTCCAAGGCCCTCATGGTCACAAACACACATTAGACCCATCCTCAGGAAACTCCATTTCAACTCAGCCACCCCGGTTGCTCCCGCAGAGCCATCAGATCTAACCTGTCTTGTCCTTAGGAGACAATTGGAATGCGACGCGGGTTTCCCAGGCATCCATCCTCGAACGCTGGTCTGGACTCATCCATATTGGATGTCCTGGAGCAGTCCAACAGGTCTCAATTGTCCCGCAGAAGGAATCCTAGGAGGGGGCCCCACCACTCCAAACGTGGGAAAACCTCCACGGCCTCGAGATTCGGCTCCCTTCATGAAGGGGCCGTCATGAATAGAAAATCCAAGCTGAGCCAAAGTCTGATCCTCGCTCTGACTTCAGAAGCATGAGATATTGCTTCAAATCTTCAGGGGGTACATGCCGTGCCCTCGCCCTGAATACCAAGTCTAGCTTGTGTTCTCAGACTTCCATCCTCACACTCTTGGCCCCGAAGTCCACAAGTTTGGCAATTCCGGACCATCATTGCAGCACTCTGCCTGCCCTCTAGAAACAAAATATTGCCCAAAGAGCTGCCTGGGCACATTAAATGAGAATATACCTACACAGCACTTGAATGTACACAAATTATATAGTCTAACCTGGGCAGTAATGCACTGTCTGACACACCCTGAGCCGGGACATCCCTGAGCAACACCCAGACAGCTGACCGCACCCTGAACCCATAAGCCCCGCCGTGGCCTTAGGTCATCATCTCTTCCCTACCTCAGTTTTCAGGCTTCAGAACCTAGACCTTATCTCCAATCACTGCCCAGGGGTGACTGTGATGCAGAAATCACAACTCTTCCTTACCCATGTCAAGAAACCTTGTGGTTGGCATGATGTCAAACGTTCAGTGTAAGAGAAACAAGCATTCACCCTGAGGCCCCGTCCATGCTTGAGTGAGACGAGGGCATGAACACGCATGTGACCCTCAACGTGAGTCCTGTCCTCTAGTACGTCCTCTCAGTGGCTAGACCATTAGATGCCATAATGGCTTGACATGTCCCTAGGCCCCAATTTTTAAATAGATTTCTGGTTGTCCAATCGCCCCTCCCCTGTCTACTCTGGAATCACTCATTTGGTGGAGTTTGAAAAACAAAACAAAACAACAACAACAACAACAACAACAAAAAACGGACTTCTTCCATCCCACAGAATGACCCAAACTCTTCGGACGGGGCCAAACCCCAAGAGAGTAAGACTCGTCCATTTCCCATGAAGTCACCCGTATATTTCATGACCATGAATGGCACGATATCCAGAGATAAAAAACTTGAGCAAGAGCCTCACACTCGCCCTTTTTTTCATACCCCGAAGAGTTCTCCTCATGGTCTCTAGATCAGTCCTGCCATACCTATGACCCGAAACATAAGCCGAGTTTGTGTATTCAGACAACTGTCCAAAGAGCCCAGGCCTACACACCATAAAGGCTCAGGCCCCTGGAGCCAACCTGAGGACTGTACTTGCCCTCTCCAAGGGAATTCCGTGTGCCCATTCCAATGGCCACAACCCTACTAATAGAATAAACCTCCAAAGTCCCTGAGGCCATCCCAATAGTGGTGGCTTCCCAGGACAAACAGGAGCAATCTGAGCCCATCTGAGAAACTACCTGCACTCAGACTCGTAGACTGATATCCCCAGAGGTTAAAAGGAATGAACAGCTCCCTAGGCCCTAATCGGATCCATTGCTTTGGTTTCCAGGCATCTTCCTCAAAGGCCTGGATTTCAGTACCAGCATATGGCTGTTTCTTGACTCACCCACCAGAACAAATCTCATCTACACATGGGAAACTTGCACGTGGGAGTTGTGTCAAAGCCTCTTTTTAGGAGAACACTTCAGGGGCCCAGTGCCACCGCTTCATTCCAAGGTCTTCATAGACACAAAATCATACTAGGACACATGCACAGGAGAGTCCTATTCAACTCAGCATTTCGTTGCTCCGCGAGTTCCAGCAGATCTAACTTGTCTTGTTGCTAGGAGACAATTGGAATGCGAGGTGGCCTACCCCGCCATCCATCCTTAGAACCCTGCTCAGAATCATTGGCCTGGAGCCAACCAACAGCACTCAATTTTCCTGCAGAAAAATCTTTGCAGATGGGAGCTTCTCACAACTCCCATCGTGAGAAACCCCCATGGCCTCGTGACCCCCCCCCCCCCTTCATGAAGGGGCCATCAGGGACATAAGGTCCAAACTGAGAAATAGTCTGATCCTCACCGTGACCTCAGATGCACGAGATCTCGATGCAGGTCTGTATATTGTGCCTGCCATGTCCTCACCCAGAAACCTAAGCCTAGCTTGTGTCCAAAGAATTCCGTTCTCAGACTAATGGCCCACAAGCCCTCCAGTTTGGCAATCCAGAATTACAATGCAGCACTCTGCTTGCCCTCCAGAAGAAAAAAACATTGCCCTCTGGGGCTACCCAGAAACCCCAAATGAAGATCAACCTGCACGCCACTTGGCTGTACCCAAAATATATAGGTTGACCTGGGCAATAATGCCCTATCTGACAGAGCCTGAGCCTGGACCCTCCTGGCCCCACCCAGACAGCTTGCCGATCAAGAAGCACATAGGACCAGCCATTGCCTTAGGTCGTTATCTCTTCCCTACCTCAGTTTTCAGGATTCAGATCCTAGACCTTATCTCCAATCACTGCCCATGTTTGAAAATGATGCAGAAATCAGAACTCTTTCCCAATGGCAAGAACCTTGTGGTTTGCTTGTTGTCCAACGTTCAGTGTAGTGGAAACCTATTTGTCCGATGAGGCCCCGCCATTGCTCGTGGGTCACTTAGGTGGCAAAGTCACATTGTGACCACAGCCTTAGCCCAGTCCTCAGGTAAGGCCTCACAGTGGCTGGATGAAGAGACAGCATATTGGGCTTGCCATGCCCATAGGCCCCAATTTTTAACCATAGTTTGGGTTGTCCCTTCATTCTTCCCCAGGGCTCTGCTTTGGAATTCCTCTTTTGGTGGGACACCTGAGGTAACAACCCTGAAAGGAGTCCTCCATCCAACAGATTGACGAAAAACAATTGGGATCGGGCCAAATCCACAGAGAGGAAGATTCGTCCATGGCCCATGAGGCCTCCTCGACATTCCACGGCCATCGCTGAAACAAAATCCAGAGACAAAACCCTGAGCAAGAGCCTCAGACTCGCACTATCTTCATATCCTGAAGATGTCTTCTCATGGTTTGTACATCGGGCCTGCATTACCTACGTCCCCAAACATAAACTGAGTTTGTGCTTTCAGATTTCTGTCCTCTAAGTCCTGGGCCACACACCATCCAGGCTGGGGACCCTGGAGCCACACATTAGGACTGTGCCTACCCAATCCATGTGAATTCTGCCCATTCAATTGTCCAAAATCGTACAAATTAGGAGAACCCTCCAAAGTCTCTGAGGCCATCCCAATAGTATAGGTCGCCCGGGACAAAAAAGGTCAGTCTGTCACCAGCTGAGCATCTACCTCCACTCATACCCTAGATGGATGTCCCCAGAGAAGAAGATTGAACCAGACAGGACCCTAGGCCAAAATCGGATCCATTGCTTTGGTTTACAGGCATGTCTCCTCAAAACCCTTGTTTCCAATACCAGCATTGGGGTGTTCCTGTGGCATCCATCAGACAAACCTCGTCTCCACAAGGAAACTTGTGCATGGGAGCTATGTCAAAAGCTTAGGAGAATACTTCAGGGTCCCGGTGCCACCGCCCCATTCCAAGGCCCTCATGGTCACAAAAACACACACATTAGACCCATCCTCAGGAAACTCCATTTCAACTCAGCCACCCCGGTTGCTCCCGCAGAGCCATCAGATCTAACCTGTCTTGTCCTTAGGAGACAATTGGAATGCGACGCGGGTTTCCCAGGCATCCATCCTCGAACGCTGGTCTGGACTCATCCATATTGGATGTCCTGGAGCAGTCCAACAGGTCTCAATTGTCCCGCAGAAGGAATCCTAGGAGGGGGCATCCCACCACTCCAAACGTGGGAAAACCTCCACGGCCTCGAGATTCGGCTCCCTTCATGAAGGGGCCGTCATGAATAGAAAATCCAAGCTGAGCCAAAGTCTGATCCTCGCTCTGACTTCAGAAGCATGAGATATTGCTTCAAATCTTCAGGGGGTACATGCCGTGCCCTCGCCCTGAATACCAAGTCTAGCTTGTGTTCTCAGACTTCCATCCTCACACTCTTGGCCCCGAAGTCCACAAGTTTGGCAATTCCGGACCATCATTGCAGCACTCTGCCTGCCCTCTAGAAACAAAATATTGCCCAAAGAGCTGCCTGGGCACATTAAATGAGAATATACCTACACAGCACTTGAATGTACACAAATTATATAGTCTAACCTGGGCAGTAATGCACTGTCTGACACACCCTGAGCCGGGAAATCCTGAGCAACACCCAGACACCTGACTGAACCCTGAGCACATAAGCCCCGCCGTGGCCTTAGGTCATCATCTCCTCCCTACGTCAGTTTTCAGGCTTCAGAACCTAGACCTTATCTCCAATCACTGCCCAGGGATGAGTGTGATGCAGAAATCAGAACTCTGCCTTACCCATGGAGAGAAACCTTATGGTTGGCATGTTGTCCAACGTTCAATGTAGGGGAAACCAGCATTCACCCTGAGGCCCCGCCCATTCTTGAGTGCGACGATGGCATAAACATGCATTGTGACCCTCAGCGTGATTCCTGACGTCTAGTAAATACTCTTAGTGGCTGGACCATTAGATGTCATAATGGGCTTGACATGTCCCTAGGCCCCAGTTTTTAACCAGATTTCTGGTTGTCCAGTCACAACTCCCCAGGGCTCTACTCTGGAAACCCTCATTTGGTGGGACACCTGAGGTTGAAAAACAAAACAAAACAAATCAACAACAACAAAAAAAACTGACTTCTTCCATCCCACAGAGTGACCCCAAATTCCTTGGACGGGGCCAAACCCCCAGAGGGTAAGACTCGTCCATTTCCCATGAGGTCACCCGGAAATTTCACGCAATGGAGGCACAATATCTAGAGACAAAAACGTGAGCAAGAGCCTCCCACTCGCCCATTTTTCATGTCCCAAAATGTTCTCCTCATGGTCTGTAGATCAGTCCTGCCATACCTATGACCTGAAACACAAGCCGAGTTTGTGTTTTCAGACAACCTTCCCAACAGCTCTGGCCTACACGCCCTACAGACTCAGGCCCCTGAGGCCAAACCTGAAGACTGTGCTTGCCCTCTCCAAGGGAATTGTATGTGCCCATTCCAAAGGCCACAACTCTACTAAGAGGATAAACCTCCAACACTCCTGAGGCCATCCTAATAGTGGTGGTTTCCCAGGACAAACAGGGGCAATCTGAGCCCATCTGAGTACTTACATGCACTCAGACCCGTAGACTGATGTCCCCAGAGGTAAAAAGGAACGAACAGGCCGATAGGCACCTATCGGATCCATTGCTTTGGTTTCGAGGCATCTCTCCTCAGAGGCCTGGATTTCAATAACAGCATATGGCTGTTTCTTGACTCACCATCAGAACAAATCTCATCTACACATAGGAAACTTGCACAATGGAGCTGTGTGAAAGCCTCTCTTTAGGAGACCCCTTCGGGGCCCCAGTGCCACCGCTTCATTCCAAGGTGTCCATAGACACAAAATCATATTAGGACACATCCACGGGAGAGTCCATTTCAACTCATCCTCCTCGGTTGCTCCTCCAGATCTAGCAGATCTGACCTATCTTGTTGCTTGGAGACAATTGGAATGCGAGTTGGGCTACCCAGCCATCCATCCTTAGAACCCTGCTCGGAATCATTGTCCTGGAGGCAACCAACAGGTCTCAATTGTCTTGCAGAAGAATCTTTGCAATTGGGACCTTCTCACAACTCCCATCGTTGGAAAACCCCCATGGCATCGTGATACCCCCCCTTCAAGAAGGTGCCCACATGGAAAGAATGTCCACCGGAGCGTTCTTCTGATCCTCGCCCTGACTTCAGATGCACGAGATCTCGATTCAGGTCTGTAGATTGTGCCTGCCATATCCTCACCCAGAAACCTAGGCCTAGCTTGGGTTCTCAGACGTCCATCCTCAGACTACTGGCCCACAAGCCCTCCAGTTTGGCAATCCAGAACTACAATGCAGCACTCTGCCTGCCCTCCAGAAGAAAAACATTGCACTCTGGGGCACCCAGAAACCCCAATTGAGGATCAACCTGCACGCCATTCGGCTGTACCCCAAATATATAGGCTGACCTGGGCACTAATGCCCTTTCTGACACAGCCTGAGCCTGGACCTCCTGGCCCCACCCAGACAGCTGGTCGCACACTGAGCACATCGGACCCGTCCTGGCCTTAGTTCGTCATCTCTTCTCAACCTCGGTTTTCAGGCTTCAGAACCTAGACCTTCTCTCCAATCACGGCCCGGGTTTGAAAATGATGCCGACATCAGAACTCTTTCCCCATGGCAAGAAAACTTGTGGATGGCATGTTATCCAAGGTTCAGTGTAGTGAAACCAGAGTGGCCGATGAGACCCCTCCTATGCCTCTGGGCCACATTGGCCACAAACACACATTGTGACCCTCAGCCTGAGCCCAGTCCACAGGTAACGCCTCTCAGTGGCTGGATGGAGAGACAGCATATTGGGCTTGTCATGCCCCTAGGACCCAAATTTTAAACATAGTTCGGGTTACCTTTCACCCTTTCCCAGGGCTCTGCTTTGGAATTCCTATTTGGGTGGGACACCTGAGGTAACAAACCTGAAAGGAGTCCTCCAATCCCACAGATTGACGAAAAACATTTGGGATCAGGCCAAATCAACAGAGAGCAAGATACGTCCATGGCCCATGAGGCCTCCCCATCATTCCACGGCCATCGCTGATACAAAATCCAGAGACAAAAGCCTGAGCACACGCCTCAGACTCTCTCATTCTTCATATCCTGAAGAGTTCTTCAGATAAGAACATACACGGCACTCGAATGCACCCAAAATGCCCAGTCTAACCTGGGCACAAATGCACTGTCTGACAACCTGAGCCCGGATCTCGTGACAAACACCCAGACAGCTGACCGCACACTGAGCACATCAGACCTGCCTTGGCCTTAGGTCATCATCTCTGACCTACCTCAGTTTTCAGGCTTCAGAACCTAGACCTTATATCCAATCACTGCCCAGGTGTGACTACGATGCAGAAATCAGAACTCTTCCTTACCCATGGCAAGAAACCTTGTGGTTGGCATGTTGTCCAACGGTCAGTGTAGGAGAAACCAGCATTCACCCTGAGGCCACGCCCATTCTTGAGTGCGACGAGGGCATAAACACGCATTGTGACCCTCAGCGTGAGTCCTGTCCTCTAGTACGTCCTCTCAGTGGCTGGACCATTAGATGTCTTAATGGGCTTGACATGTCCCTAGGCCCAATTTTTAACCAGATTTCTGGTTGTCCATTCGCCCCTCCCCAGGGCTCTACTCTGGAATCCCTCATTTGGTGGGACACCTGATGTTGAAAAACAGAACAAAACAAATCAACAACAACAGAACAACGGACTTCTTCCATCCCACAGAATGACCCCAAACTCTTTGGATGGGGCCAAACACCCAGAGAGTAAGACTCGAACATTTCCCATGAAGTCACCTGGAAATTTCACGACCATGAGTGACACATATCCAGAGACAAAAACTTGAGCAAGAGCCTCACATTCGCCCTATTTTCATATTCCGAAGAGTTCTCCTCATGGTTTGTAGATCAGTCCTGCCATACCTATGACCCAAAACATAAGCCGAGTTTGTGTTTTCAGACAACTGTCCAAACAGCCCTGGCCTAAACACCCTAGAGGCTCAGGCCCCTGGACCCAAACCTGAAGACTGTGCTTGCCCTCTCCAAGGGAATCTTATGTGCCCATTCCAATGGCCACAAACCTACTAATAGGATAAACTTCCAAAGTCCCTGAGGCCATCCCAATTTTTGTGGCTTCCCAGGACAAACAGGTGCAATCTGGGCCCATCTGAGCACCTACCGGCACTCAGACCCGGAGACTGATGTCCCCAGAGGTAAAAAGGAACGATCAGGCCCCTAGGCACCTATCGCATCCATTGCGTTGGTTTCCAGGCATCTCTCCTCAGAGGCCTGGATTTCAATAACAGCATATGGCTGTTTCTTGACTCACCCATCAGAACAAATCTCATCTACACATGGGAAACTTGCACGATAGAGCTGTGTGAAAGCCTCTCTTTAGGAGAACCCTTCAGGGCCCCAGTGCCACCGCTTCATTCCAAGGTCTCCATAGACACAAAATCATATTAGGACACTTCCACGGGAGAGTCCATTTCAACTCAGCCTCCTTTGTGGCTCCCCCAGATCGAGCAGATATAACCTGTCTTGTTGCTTGGAGAAAATTGGAATGTGAGGTGGTCTACTCAGCCATCCATCCTTAGAACCCTGCTCGGAATCGATGTCCTGGAGCCAACCAACAGGTCTCAATTGTTGCAGAAGAATCTTTGCAGTTGGGAGCTTCTCCCAACTCCCATCGTGGGAAAACGCCCATGGCCTCGTGATCCACTCCCCCCTTCAAAAATGGGCCATCAGGGACAGAATGTCCAACCCGAATGATCGTCTGATCCTCGCCCTGACTTCAGATGAACGAGTTCTCGATTCAGGTCTGTAGATTGTGCCTGCTATATCCTCACCCAGAAACCTAGGCCTAGCTTAGGTTCTCAGACTTCCATCCTCAGACTACTGGCCCACAAGCCCTCCAGTTTGGCAATCCAGAATGACAATGCAGCACTCTGCCTGCCCTCCAGAAGAAAAACATTGCCCTCTGGGGCACCCAGAAACCCCAAATGAGGATCAACCTGCACGCTATTCGGCTGTACCCCAAATATATAGGCTGACCTTGGCACTAATGCCCTTTCTGACACAGCCTGAGCCTGGACCTCCTGGCCCCACTCAGACATCTAGAGGCACACTGAGCACATCGGACCCGTCCTGGCCTTAGTTCGTCATCTCTTCTCAACCTCGGTTTTCAGGCTTCAGAACCTAGACCTTATCTCCAATCACGGCCCGGGTTTGAAAATGATGCCGACATCAGAACTCTTTCCCCATGGCAAGAAACCTTGTGGATGGCATGTTGTCCAAGGTTCAGTGTAGTTGAAACCAGAGTGGCCCATGGGGCCCCGCCCATGCTTGCGGGCCACATTGTTCATAAACACACATTGTGACCCTCAGCCTGAGCCCAGTCCTCAGGTACGGCCTCTCAGTGGCTGGATGGACAGACAGCATATTGGGCTTGCGATTCCCCTAGGCCCCAATTTTTAACCGTAGTTCGGGTTGTCCCTTCACTCTTCCCCAGGGCTCTGCTTTGGAATTCCTCTTTTGGTGGGACACCTGAGGCAAGAAACCTGAAAGGAGTCCTCCCATCCCACAGATTGACTAAAAACAATTGGGATCCGTCCAAATCCACAGAGAGCAAGATTCGTCCATGGCCCATGAGGCCACCCCAACTTTCCACGGCCATCGCTGATACAAAATCCAGAGACAAAAGCCTGAGCACGCGCCTCAGACTCGCTCATTCTTCACATCCTGAAGAGTTCTTCAGATAAGAACCTACACGGCACTCTAAGGCACCCAAAATATATAGTCTAACGTGGGCACTAATGCACTGTCTGACAACCTGAGTCCGGACCTCGTGACGAACACCCAGACAGCTGAACCCCCATGGCCTTAGGTCATCATCTCTTCCGTACCTCAGTTTTCAGGCATCAGAACCTAGACCTTATCTCCAATCACTGCCCATGGGTGACTGTGATGCAGAAATCAGAACTCTTCCTTACCCATGGCAAGAAACCTTGTGGTTGGCTGTTGCCCAACGTTCAATGTAGGAGACACCAGCATTCACCGTGAGGCCCCGCCCATTCTTGAGTGCGACGAGGGCATAAAAGTGCATTGTGACCCTCAGCATGAGTCCTGTCCTCTAGTATGTCCTCACAGTGGCTGGACCATTAGATGTCATAATGGGCTTGACATGTCCCTAGGCCCCAATTTTTAACCAGATTTCTGGTTGTCCAGTCGCCCCTCCCCAGGGCTCTACTCTGGAATCCCTCATTTGGTGGGACACCTGAAGTTGAAAAACAAAACAAAACAAATCAACAACAACAGAACAACTGACTTCTTCCATCCCACAGAATGACCCCAAACTCTTTGGACGGGGCCAAACCCTCAGAGAGTAAGACTCGTCCATTGCCAATGAAGTCACCCGGAAATTTCACGACCATGAGTGACACGATATCCAGAGACAAAAACTGAGCAAGAGCCTCACACTCGCCCTTTTTTCATATCCCGAAGAGTTCTCCTCATGGTCTGTAGATCAGTCCTGCCATACCTATGACCCGAAACATAAGCCGAGTTTGTGTTTTCAGACAACTGTCCAAACAGCCCTGGCCTACACACCCTACAGGCTCAGACCCCTGGAGCCAAACCTGACGAATGTGCTTGCCCTCTCCAAGGGAATTGTATGTCCCCATTCCAATGGCCACAACCCTACTACGAGGATAAACCTCCAAAGTCCCTGAGGCCATACCAATATTTGTGGCTTCCCAGGACAAACAGGTGCAATCTGGGACCATCTGAGCACCTACCGGCACTCAGACCCGTAGACTGATATCCCCAGAGGTAAAACGGAACGAACAGGCCCCTAGGCACCTATCGATTCCATTGCTTTGGTTTCCAGGCATCTCTCCTTAGAGATCCTTAGAACCCTTAGAACCCTGCTCTTGTGTTTTTCCTTATGGGACATCCTTGAGCCATTCAACAGGTGTCGACTGTCACACAGGTGTCCTTGTTCTTGGACCACCTCACAACTCATATCATGGAAAGCTTCTAAGGTCACATGATGCCCCCAATCTTCATGGAGTCGGATCATGGAAAGAAACTCCAACCTGAGCCAATGGCTGATCTTCGCCTTGACTTCAGATGCACGTGATCTTGATTAAGCTCTTCAGAGTGCACCTGCTGTGCCCTCACCCCAAAACCTAAGCATAGCTAGTGTTCTCAGATTTCCCTCCTCACTCTCCTGGACCACACGCCCTCCATTTTGGGATTTCCGATGACACAGTGCTGCACTCTGCCTGCCCTCTAGAAGAAAAACGTTGCCCTATGGGTCTACCCAGAAACCTCAAATGAGGATAAAACTGCATGCCACTCAACTGTACACCAATTATATAGTCTAGCCTGTGCACTAATGCCCTGTCTGATACAACCTGAGGCCTGAATTCCCAACCGACACCCAGAGAGCTTGCCATACACTGAGAACATCTGAACCGCCATGGCCTTAGGTTGCCATCCCTTTCCAACCTGGTTTTCAGGCTACAGAAACCTAGACCTTATCTCTACTCATTTCCCATGGGTGAACGTGATGTAGAAATCATAACTCCTCCTTCCCTCTCGCCAGAATCTTGTGGTTGGCATCTTATCCAAAGTTCAGTGTATGACCCCTGTAGAGCCTACAGGAGTAGTAGTAGGGCCCCTGAGGGTAGTGTAGGGTCCCTGAGGCCCTGCCCATGCTTAAGAGCTGCGGTGGGCACAAACACACATCGGGACCGTCAGTTTGAACCCTGTCCTCAAGTAAAGCCTCTCAGGGGCTGGACCATGAGCCCACATATGGGGCCTGCCATGCCCCAAGTCACCCAATCTTAACCAGAGGTAGAGACATCTAGTCACCCCTACTCAGGGCTCTGCTCTGGAATCCCTCTTTGGTGGGACATTTGAGGTAAGTAAACAGAGAAAGAATTCCTCCCACCCACAGAATGACCCAATCACTTGGGATCAGGCCATCCCCAGAGAGAAAGACTCCTCCATGGCCCATGAGGCCAGCCCGACATTCCACGGCCACTATTGACAACAAAATCCAGAGACATAAGCCTCACCCTTAGGTCATAGCCCAAAAAATTCTCCTCATAGTCTGTAGATCGGGCCTGCCATACCTACGTCCCCAAACCGTGTTTTCAGTCTTCTATCCTGACATCCCTGTCCCACACACCCTCCAGGCTGAGGCTCCTGGAGCCACACCTCAGGACTTTGCCTGCCCTCTCCAAGGAAATTCTTCCCATTCCATTGGCCACAACCCTACAGATTAGGAGAAACCTCCAAAGTCCCAGAGGCCATTCCAATAGTGTAGGCCGCCCAGTACAAAGAGGGGTGATCTGTCACAAGCTGAGCAACGACCTCAACTCACCCGTAGACAGATATCCCAAGAGAAAGGTATTAAACTGGACAGGCCCCTAGAACGTAATTGATTCCATTGCTTTTGTATCTAGGCATCTCTCCTCAGAGGCCTGTTTTCCAATACCAGCATATGGGGGATTCCAGAGATACCAATCAGAACAAATCTTGTCTCCACATGGGAAACTTATCCTTTGGAGCTCTGAAAAAACCTCCAGTTAGGAGAAACCTTCAGGTAACCGGAGCCACCGCCCTATTCCAAGGTCTCCATGGACACAAACCCGCATTATGACCATTCGGCAGGAGAGTACATTTCAACTCAGCCCCGTTGATTACTCCCCCAGAGCCAGAATATCAAACCTGCCTTGTCGCTAGGAGACAACTGGAATGCAAAGCAGACTCTCTAGGCATCCATCGTTGGAATCCTGCTCTGGCGCCGTTCCATATGGGATGTCCTGGGAGCCTTCCAACAGGTCTTGACTGTCCTGCAGAAGGAATCCTTGCAGATTGGAGCATCTCACAACTCCTATCGTGGGAAAACCTACATGGCCTCATGAGATGCTCCCCTTTATAAAGGTGCCATCATGGACAGAAACTCCAACCTGAGCCAACTTCTGATCCATTGCTTTGGTTTCTATGTATCTCTCCTCAGAGGCTTGGTTTCCAATATCAGAATATGGGGGTTTCCTAAGGAAACAATCAGAACAGATCTCATCTCCACATGAGAAACTTGCTCATTGGAGCTGTGTCAATACGTCAGGTTAGGAGGATCCTTCAGGGCACTGGCACCATGGCCCAATTCCAAGGTCTCCAAGGACACAAACTTACATTATGATCCATCCTCTGGAGAGTCCATTTCAAATCAGCCCCCTCGGCTGCTCACCCAGAGCCAGCAGATCAAACCTGCCTTGTCACTAGGAGACAGTTGGAATGCGAGGTGGGCTGCCCAGGCATCCATGTTAAAACCCTGCTCTGGAGAATTTCTTTATGGGACGTCTTGAATCCAACCAAACTGTCTTGACTCTCTCGCAGAATGAATCCTTGTGCTTTGAAGCATCACACAATCCCACTGTGAGAAAACCTCCATTTCCTCATGATGCCCCACACCTTCATAAATGGGCTATCATGAACAGAAACTCCATCCTAGGCCAAAGTCTGATCCACGCCCTGAATTCAGAAGCACGAGATATCGATTCAGCACTTGAGAGTGTGCCTGCTGTGCCCTCGCCCCGAAACCTAAGCCTAACTTGTGTTCTCAGACTTCCGTCTTCACAATCCTGGCCACACCCCTCCAGTTTGGCAATTCTGGAGACACAATGCAGCACTCTGCCTGCCCTCCAGAAGAAAAATGTTGCCCTATAGGGCTAACCAGAAACGCCAAATGAGTAACAACCTGCATGCCACTCGACCATACCCCAATTATACAATCTAGCCTGTGCACTAAAGCCCTGTGTGACACAGCCTGAAGGCAGTCCTCCAGTCCAACACCCAGACAGCTGGCCGTACACTGAGCATATCAAACCCACAATGGCTTTCGGCCATCCTCTCTACCCAACGTCAGTTTTCACCTTCAGAACCTAGACCTTATCTCCACTCACTGCTCAGGAGTGAACGTGATACAAGAATCAGAACTTCTCCTTCGCCATGGCAAGAAACCTTGTGGTTGGCATGTTGTCCAACGTTCATTGTAGGAGTAAGCAGCATGGACTATGAGGCCCCACCTATCCCTGAGGGCTACAATTTGCACAAACACACATTGTGACCCTCAGCGTGAGCCCTATCCTCATGTAAAGCCTCTTAGTGACTGGAACAACAGCCCACATATGGGGCTTGCCAAGCCCCTAGTCCCCCAATTTCAACCAGAGTTAGAGAAGTCTAGTCACCCCTACTCAGGGCACTGCTCTGGAATCCCTCTTTGGTGGGACATATGAGGTAAAAAAAAAAAAAAAATACAGAAAGGACTCTTCCCATCCACAGAATGATCCCAACGACTTGGGATCAGGCCAAATCAGCACAGAAAAACTTGTCCATGACCCTTGAGGACACCCCGACATTCCACGGCCACCGTAGGCACAAAATCCAGAGACAAAAGCCTGAGCAAACGCCACATACTCGCCCTTTGTTCATAGCCCGGAAAATTCTCACGGTGTGTAGATCGAGCCTTCATACATACATCCCCAAACCTAAGCTGAGTTTGTGTTTTCAGACTTCTGTCCCCACAGTCCTGGCCCACACACCATCCAAGCTGGGTCCCCTGGAGCCACACCTGAGGACTGTGGCTTCCCTCTCCAGGGGAATTCTGCCATTTCCATTGGCCACAACCCTACAGATTAGGAAAAACCTCCAAACTCCCCAAGGCCATCCCAATAGTGTTGGCTGCCCAGGACAAACAGGGTTGATCTTTCACAAGTTAGGAAACTACCTCCACTCAGACCCAGAGACAGATATCCCCATAGAATAAGATTGAACTGGACAGGCACTTAGGCCTTAATCAGATCCTTTGCTTTTGTTTCCAGACATCTCTCCTCAGAGGACTGGTTACCAATACCAACATATGGGGGATTACTGAGGCACTCATAGAAAAATCTCGTCTCCACATAGGAAATGTACTCTTGGAACTCTATAAAAAACGTCTGTTTAGGAGAATCTTTCAGGGCCCCGGATCAAGCGCCCCATTCCAAGGTATCCATGGACTTAAAACCACATTATGATCTATCCTCGGTAGAGTCCATGTCAACTCATCCCCCTTTGTTTCTCCCCCAGGGCCTGCAGATCAAACCTGCCTTGTTGCTAGGAGACAACTAGAATGGGAGGCGGGCTGCCCAGGCATCCATACTTAGAACCCTACCCTGGAGTCGTTCCATATGGGACATCCTAAAGCCATCCAACAGGTCTCAAGTGTCCCACAGAAGGAATCTTTGCAGTCTGGTGCATCTCACAACTCCCATTGTGGGAAAATCTTCATGGCCTCTTGAGACGCTCCACTTTATAAAGGGGCCATCATGGACAGAAACTCCAACCTGAGCAAACGTCTGATATTCGCCCTGGCTTCAGGTGCATGAGATCTTGATTCAGCTCTGCAGAGTGTGCCTTCTGTGCCCTCACGCCAAAAACTAAGCCTAGCTTGTGTTCTCAGACTACCGTCCTCACACCCCTGGCCCAAAAGCCCTACAGTTTGGCAATACTGGGGCCACAATGCAGCACTCTGCCTGCCGTCCAGAAGAAAAACGTTGCCTTATGGAGCTACCTAGAAACCCGAATGAGGATCAACTGAACGCCACTCGACTGCACCCCAAATATACAGTCTACCCTGTCTAATGCCCTGTCTGACACAGCATGAGCCCACACCTCCAGACCTACGCTCAACAGCTAGTCACACACTGAGCTCATTGTACCCATCAGGTCCTTAGGTCTTCATCTCTTCCCAACCTCGGTTTTCGGGTTTCAGAACCTAGACCTAAACTCCAATCACTGTCCAGGGGTGAACGTGATGCAGAAATCACAACTCTTCCTTCACCATGGCCGGAAACCTTGTGGTTGGCATATTCTCCAACGTTCAGTGTAGGAGAATCCAGCGTGGCCCATGAGGCCCTTCCCATGCCTGAGGGCCTTGTTGGGCACAAATAGGCATTGTGACCCTCAGCATGAGCCCTGTCCTCAAGGAAGACCTCTCAGTGTCTGAATCAAGAGCCCACATATTGGACTTGCCATGCCCCTAGGCCCCCGTACTTAAACAGAGGTGGGGTTATCCAGTTGTCCCTACCAAGGACTCTGCTCTGGAATCCCTCTTTTATTGGCACACATGAGGTATATAAAATAAAATTAAAAAAAAAAAACAGAACAGAAAGGACACCTCCCATCCCACAGAATGTACCCAAACTCTTGGGATTGGGTCAAATCCTCAGAGAAGGAAAGCCGTCCACAACCCATGAGGCCACGCCAGCATTTGACCCACATTGTTGACACAAATCCAGAGACAAAACCTGAGCAAGCACCTCAAACTCACCCTTTTACATATCCCGAAGTGTTATCACGGTCTGTAGATTGGGCGTGCCATACCTATGTCCCCAAACCTAAGCAGAATTCGTGTTTTCAGACTTCTGTCCCCACAGGCCTGGCCCACACACCCTCAAGGCTGGGCCCATAGAGCCAAACTCAGAACTGTGCCTGCCCTCTCTAGGGGATTTCTGCCCATTCCATTGGCCACAACCCTATAGATTAAGAGAAACTCCAAAATCCCGAGGCCATTCCCAATATTTTAGGCTGCCCAGGACAAACAGGGGCGATCTGACACAAGCCGAGCAACTACCACCCCTCAGATCCATAGACACGTATCCCCAGGAAAGAGATTGAACCGGACAGGCACCTAGGCCCTAATCATATCCATTGCTTTTGTTTCCAGGCATCTCTCCTCAGAGGCCTGGTTTCCAATACCAGCATATGGGAGATTCCTTAGGCACTCATCAAAACAATTCTCTTCTCTACATAGGAAACGTACTCTTTAGAGCTCCATCAAAACCTCCGGTTATGAACATCCCTCAAGGCCCCGGATCAAGCACCCCATTCCAAGGTCTCCATGGACACAAATGCACATTCTGACCCATCCTCAACTCACCCATTTCAACACACCCGCCTCGGTTACTCCCCTAGATCCAGCAGATCGAACTTGCCTTGGCGCTATGAGACACCTGGAATGGGAGACAGGCTGCCCAGGCATCCATCCTTAGAACCCTGCTCTGGATAACTTCCTTATGGGATGTCCTGGAGCCATCCAGCAGGTCTCGACTGTCCCACGGAAGGAATCATTGCGGTTTGGAGCATCTCACAATTCCCATCGTGGGAAAACCTCCATGGCCTCGTGACACCCTCCCCTTCATGAAGGGGCCGTCATGGACAGAAACTCCAACCTGAGCCAACGTCTGATCCTAGCTCTGTCTTCAGGTACACGGGATCTCGAATCATCTCTGCAGAGGGTTCCTGCCGCCCCCTCACCCCGAAATCTAAGTCTGGCTTGTGTTCTCAGAATTTTTTCCTCACACTCCTGGCCCACAAGCCTTCCAGTTTGGGAATTCTGGAGCCACTATGTGGCACTGTGTCTTCCTTCCAGAAGAAAAACGTTGCCCTCTGGGGCTACCCAGTAACCACAAATGAGTACCAACCTGCACGAAACTCGACTGCACCCCAATGATACAGTCTAGCCTGGGCACTAATTCCCTGTCTGCCACAGCCTGAGCCTGCACCTCCCAACCCACACTCAACAGCTGGCCGAACACTGAGCACATCAGTCACACCATGGCCTTAGGTCTTCATCTCTTCCCAACCTCAGTTTTCAGGCTTCAGAACCTAGACCTTAAATCCAATCACAGTCCAGGAGTGAAAGTGTTGCAGAAATAAGAACTCCTTCTACCCCATGGCCAGAAAACTTGTGGTTGCCATATTGTGCAACGTTCCGTGTAGGAGAAACCAGCATGGTACATTAGGCCACGCCCTGACTTGAGGGGCTCCTTGGGCACAAAAACACATTGTGAAACTCAATGTGAGCCCTATGCTCAAGGAAGGCCTCTCAGTGTCTGGACCAAGAGCCCACATATGGGGCTTGCCATGTTCTTAGGTCCCAATGTTAACCAGAGTTCTGGTTGTCCAGTCGCCCCTCCCCAGGACTCTGCTGTGGTATCCCTCTTTTGGTGGTCCACCTGAGGTAAAAAAAAAATCAGAAAGGCCTCCTCCCTTCGCACAGAATGACCCCAAACTCTTGGGATTGGGTAAATCCCCAGAAAGGGAGCCTCATCGATGGCCCATGAGGACACCCTGACATTCCATGGCAATCGGTGACACATATCCAGAAAAAAATAAGCATGAACAAGCACCTCACAATCGCCCTTTGTTCATATCCCGAAGAGTTCTCCTCACGGTCTCTATATCGGGCCGGCCATACCTACAGACACAAACCTAAGTGGAGTTTGTGTTTTCAGACTTTTGTCCAAATAGCCCTGGACCACACACGCTCCACACTTGGGTCCCTGAAGCCACACCTCAGGACTATGCTTCCCTTTCAAGAGAATTCTTCCCATTCCATTGGCCACAACCTTGCAAATTAGGAAAAACCTCCAAAGTTACCGAGGCCATCCCAATAGTGTAGGCCGCCCAGGACAAACAGGTGTGATCTCAAACCAGCTGAGCAACTACCTCCACTCAGACAAAAGATGTCCCCAGAGAACAATATTGAACCGGACAGGCCCCTAGGCCCTAATATGATCCATTGCTTTGGTTTCCAGGCATCTCTCCTCAGAGGCCTCATTTCCAATACCAGCAAATGGTGGTTTCCTGAGTCACCAATAAGAACAAATCTCGTCTCCTCATGGAAAACTTGCTCATTGGAGCTTTGTTATAACCTCTGGTTAGGAGAATCCTTCAGGGCCCTGGTGCCACTGCCCCACACCAAGGTCTCAATGGACTCAAACCAACATTAAGACCATCCTCAGGAAAGTCCATTTCAACTCATTTAAGACCATCCTCAGGAAAGTCCATTCCAACTCAGCCCCCTCTGATGCTACCCCAAGCCAGCAGATCAAACGTTTCTTGTTGCTAGGAGACAATTGGAATTGAGGCTGTCTGCCCAGGCATCCATACGTAGAACCCTGTTCGGGAAAAATACCTTATGAGACGTCCTGGAGCCATCCAACAAATCTTAATTGTCCCACAGAAGGAATCCTTGCGGTTTGGAGCATCTCACAACTCTAATAGTGGGAAATCCCCCATGGCCTCATAATGCCCCCCCCTTCATGAAGGGGCTAACATGGACAGAAACTCCAACCTGAGCCAAAGTCTGATCCTCGACCTGACTTCAGACTCATGAGATCTCAATTCTGCTCTGCAGACTGTGCCTGCCATGTCCATTCCCCGAAACCTAAGCCTAGCTTGTGTTCTCAGACTTCCGTCCTCACTCTCCTGGCCTACAATCCCTCCAGTTTGGGAATTCCGAAGCCACAATGCAGCACTCTGCCTGCCCTCCAGAAGAAAAACTTTGCCCTATGCTGCTAATAAGAAACCCCAAATGATTATCTAATGCATGCCACTCGACTGTAAAGCAATTATACAGCCTACCCTGAATACGAATGCCCTGTCTGGCACAGCCTGAGACAAGACATCCCAAACGACACCTAGACAGCTGGCTCCAACCTGGACACAAGGGATCCGCTATGGCTGTAGTTCGTCATCTCTTCCCAACCTCGGTTTTCAGGTTTCAGAACCTAGACGTTATCTCAAATCACTGCCCAGGGGTGAACGTGATGCAGAAATTAGAATTCCTCCTTCCCCATGGCCAGAAACCTTGTGGTTGGCATGTTGTCCAACGTTCAATGTGGGAAAACCTGCATTGTCGGAAAGGCCACACCAGTGCTTGAGGGCCGCCTAGGGCACAGACATGCATTGTGACCTGTAGCGTGAGTCCCGTATTAAAGTAACGCCTCTCAGTGGCTGGACCAGCCGTGGCCCACACCGCGTTCAGGCTGGGGTCTCTGGAGCCACACCACAGAACTGTGCCTGCTCTCTCCTAAGAAACTGCCCGTTCCATTGGCCACAACTCTACAAAATAGTCGAAACCTCAAGGTCCCAAAGGACATCCCACTACCGCAAGCCGCACTGGACAAACAGGGGCATTATAACACCAGCTGAGCAACTACTACCTCCATGCAGACACACAGACTGATATCCGCAGAGACAGAAGATTGAACCAGACAGGCCCCTAGGCCCTATTATGAACTCTGGCTTTGGTGTCCAGGTATCACTCCTCAGAGGCCTGTGTTCGAAGACCAGCATATGGGGCTATCATGAGGCACCAGACAGAACACCTCTCATCTCCACTTAGAAAGCTTCATTGTTGGAGTTGTGTCAAACCCTTCGGGTTGAAGAATCCTGAAGAGTCCCTTAGCTACTGCCACATTCCAAGGTCTCCATGGCCACCAACCCACATTATGACTCTCCTCAGGAAAGTCCATTTAAACTCAGCCTTCTGGGTAGCTCACCCAAGAGCCTGCAGATTGAGCGTGCCTTGTCTTGACCAGGCAATGGGAAGGTGAGTTGGCGTTTCTCGGCATCCATGCTTAGGCCCCTGCTCTCGAGTCTTTCTGTATGGGGCATCCTGGAACCATCCAATAGTACTCGACTGTCCTGAAGAAGGAAACTTTGAAGTTTGGAGCAGCTCACAACTCCCAGCATAGGGAAACCACCCTGGCCTCAGGACGCCCCCACCCCCTTCAGGAAGGGGCCGTCATGGACACAAACTCCAGCTTGAGGCAACATCTGATACTCGCCCTGACCTCAGATGCAGGAGATCTCGATTCAGCCTCTGCACAGTGGTTCCAAACCTCGTGCTACCTTGTGTTTTCAGACTTCCTTCCTCACACTCCTGGCAAACATGTCCTCAAGACTTGGAATTCTGGAACCAAAATGCAGCCCTATGCTTGCCCTCCAGAAGAAAAACGTTGCTCTATGGGGATCTCCATAAACCCCAAATGAGGATCAACCTGCTCGGTTCTCGACCTCACCCCACTTGGATTGTTCGGGTTGTCCATTCATCCCTCCCCAGAGCTCTGCTTTGGAATCCCTCTTTTGGTGGGACACCTGAGGTAACAAAACTAAAAGGACTCCTCCCATCCTTCAGATTGACCCCAAACAATTGGGATTGGTCAAATTCACAGAGAGGAAGTCTCGCCCATGGCCCATGAGGCCTCCCCGAGATTTCACAGCCATCATTGACAACAAATCCAGAGACAAAAGTCTGAGCAAGCGCCTCACACTCGCTCTTTTCTCGTATCCCGAAGAGTTCTCCTCACGGTCTTTAGATCCGGCCTGCCATACCTACTTCCCAAACCTAAGCCGAGTTTGTGTTTTCAGACTTCTGTCCCCACATTCCTGGCCCACAGACCCTTCAGGCTGGGGCCCCTGGAGCCACACATCAGGACTGTGCCTGTCCATACCCGGAATTCTGCCAATTTCATTGTCCAAAATCGTACAAATTAGGAAAAACCTCCAGAGTCCCCAAGGACATCCCAATAATGTAGGCCGCCCAGGACAAACAAGGGTCATCTGAAACCAGCTGAGCATCTTCCTCTACTCAGCGTAGATGGATGTCCCCAGAGATGAAGATTGAATCAGACAGGCCCCTATGCCTGAATCAGATTCATTGCTTTCGGTTACAGGTATCTCTCCTCAGAGGCCTGGTTTCCAATATTAGCATATGGGGATTTCATGAGGCAGCAATCAGAACAAATCTCTTCTCCACATGGGAAAATTATCCTTTGAAGATGTCTCAAAACCTCCAGTTAGGAGAATCCTTCAGGGCCTGTGTGCCACTGTCCCAACACAAGGTCTCCATAGACACAAAAACACATTAGGACCCATCCACAGGAGAGTCCATTTCAACTGAGCGAATTCGGGTGCTTCGCGAGATCCAGCAGATCTAACTTGTCTTGTTGCTAGGAGACAATTGGAATGCGAGTTGGCCTACCCCGCCATCCATCCTTAAAACCCTGCTCGGAATCGTTGGCCTGGAGCCAACCAACAGGTCTCAATTGTCCTGCAGAAGAATCTTTGCAGATGGGAGCTTCTCAGAACTCCCATCGTGAGAGAAGCCCCGGGCCACATGATCCCCCCCCCCTTCATAAAGTGGCCATCAGGGACATAAGGTCCAACCTGAGCGATCGTCTGATCCTCACCCTGACTTCAGATGCACGAGATCTCGGTTCAGGTCTGTAGATTGTGCCTGCCATGTCCTCACCCAGAAACCTAAGCCTAGCTGGTGTCCTCAGACTTCTGTCCACAGACTACTGGCTCACAAGCCCTCCAGTTTGGCAATCCAGAACTACAATGCAGCACTCTACCTGCCCTGCAGAAGAAATACATTGCCCTCTGGGGCTACCTAGAAACCCCAAGTGAAGATCAACCTGCACGACACTTGGCTATACACAAAATATATAGGATGACCTGGGCAATGATGCCCTTTCTGACACAGCCTGAGCCTGGACCTCCTGGGCCCACCCAGACAGCAGGCTACAAACTGAGAACTTCAGACCCCCCATGGCCTTAGTTCGTTATCCCTTCCCAACCTCAGTTGTCAGGTTTCAGAACCTAGACCTTATCTCCAATCACGGCCCGGGTTTGAAAATGATGCAGAAATCAGAACTCCTTCCTGATGGCAGGAAAACTTGTGGTTGGCTTGTTGTCCAACGTTCAGTGTAGTGGAAACCAGTGTGTCCCTTGAGGCCCCACCATTGCTCGCGGGCCACATAGGTGGCAAACACACATTGTGACCCTCAGCCTTAGCCCAGTCCTCAGGTAAGGCCTCTCAGTGGCTGGATGAAGAGACAGCATATTGGGCTTCCAATGCCCATAGGCCCCAATTTTTAACCTAGTTCGGGTTGTCCCGTCATTCTTCCCCAGGGCTCTGCTTTGGAACTCCTCTTTTGGTGGGACACCTGAGGTAACAACCCTAAAGGACTACTCCATCCAACAGATTGACGAAAAACAATTGGGTTTGGGACAAATCCTCAGAGAGCAAGATTCGTCCATGGCCCATGAGGCCTCCTCGACATTCCACAGACATCGCTGAAACAAAATCCAGAGACAAAAGCCTGAGCAAGCGCCTCAGACTCGCACTATCTTCATATCCTGAAGATGTCTTCTCATGGTTTGTAGATCGGGCCTGCCAGACCTACGTCCCCAAACATAAGCTGAGTTTGTGTTTTCAGACTTCTGTCCTCAAAGTCCTGGGCCACACACCATCCAGGCTGGGGACCCTGGAGCCACACATTAGGGCTGTGCCTACCCAATCCATGGGAATACTGCCCATTCCATTGTCCAAAATCGTACAAATTAGGAGAACCCTCCAAAGTCTCTGAGGCCATCCCAATAGTATAGGTCGCCCGGGACAAAAAAGGTCAGTCTGTCATCAGGTGAGCATCTACCTCCACTCGTACCCTAGATGGATGTCCCCAGAGAAGAAGATTGAACCAGACAGGACCCTAGGCCAAAATAAGATCCATTGCTTTGGTTTAAAGGCATGTCTCCTCAAAACCCTGGATTCCAATACCAGCATCGGGGTTTTCCTGAGGCACCCATCAGAACAAACCTCGTCTCCACAAGGAAACTTGTGCATGGGAGCTATGTCAAAAGCTTAGGAAAATACTTCAGGGTCCCGGTGCCACCGCCCCATTCCAAGGCCCTCATGGACACAAACACACATTAGACCCATCCTCAGGAAAGTCCATTTCAACTCTGCCACCCCGCTTGCTCCCCCAGAGCCATCAGATCTAAACTGCCTTGACGCTAGGAGACAATTGGAATGCAAGGCGGGCTTCCCAGGCATCTATCCTCGAACGTTGGTCTGGACTCATCCATATGGGATGTCCCGGAGCTGTCCAACAGGTCTCAATTGTCCCGCAGAAGGAATCCTAGGAGGGGTCATCCCACCACTCCAAACGTGGGAAAACCTCCACGGCCTCGAGATTCGGCTCCCTTCATAAAGGGGCCGTCATGAACAGAAAATCCAAGCTGAGGCAACGTCTGATCCTCGCTCTGACTACAGATGCTAGAGATATTGCTTCACATCTTCAGGAGGTACATGCCCTGCCCTCGCCCTGAATCCCAAGTCTAGCTTGTGTTCTCAGACTTCCGTCCTCACACTCCTGGCCCCGAAGCCCAGAAGTTTGGCAATTCCGGACCATCATTGCAGCACTCTGCCTGCCCTCGAGAAACAAAATATTGCCCAATGAACTGCCCGGGCACATTAAATGAGAATAAACCTACACGGCACTCGAATGTTTCCAAATTATATAGTCTAACCTGGGCAGTAATGCACTGTCTGACACACCCTGAGCCGGGACTCCAGAACAACACCCAGACAGCTGACCGCACCCTGAGCCCATAAGACTCGCCGTGGCCTTAGGTCATCATCTCTTCCCTACCTCAGTTTTCAGGATTCAGAACCTAGACCTTATCTCCAATCACTGCCCAGGGGTGACTGTGATGCAGAAATCAGAACACTTCCTTACCCATGACAAGAAACCTTATGGTTGACATGTTGTCCAACGTTCAGTGTAGGGGAAACCAGCATTCACCCTGAGGCCCCGCCCATTCTTGAGTGCGACGAGGGCATAAACACGCATTGTGACCCTCAGCGTGAGTCCTGTCCTCTAGTACGTCCTCTCAGTGGCTAGATCATTAGATGCCATAATGGCTTGACATGTCCCTAGGCCCCAAATTTAAACCAGATGTCTGGTTGTCCAATCGCACCTCCCCAGGGCTCTACTCTCGAATCCCTCATTTGGTGGAGTTTGAAAAACAAAACAAAACGACAACAACCACAACAACAACAAAAAAAAAAAAAAAACGGACTTTTACCATCCCACAGAATGACCCCAAACTCTTTGGACGGGGCCAAACCCCCAGAGAGTACGACTCGTCCATTTCCCATCAAGTCACCCGGATATTTCATGACCATGAATGGCACGATATCCAGAGATAAAAACTTGAGCAAGAGCCTCACAGTCGCCCATTTTTCATATCCCGAAGAGTTCTCCTCATGGTCTGTAGATCAGTCCTGCCATACCTATGACCCGAAACATAATCCGAGTTTGTGTTTTCAGACAACTGTCCATACAGCCCAGGCCTACACACCCTACAGGCTCAGGCCCATGGAGCCAACATGAGGACTCTACTTGCCCTCTCTAAGGGAATTCTGTGTGCCCATTCCAATGGCCACAACCCTACTAATAGAATAAACCTCCAAAGTCCCTGAGGCCATCCCAATAGTGGTGGCTTCCCAGGACAAAAAGGAGCAATCTGAGCCCATCTGAGAACCTACCTGCACTCAGACTCGTACACTGATATCCCCAGAGGTAAAAAGGAACGAACAGGCCCTTAGGCCCTAATCGGATTCATTGCTTTGGTTTCCAGGCATCTTCCTCAGAGGCCTGGATTTCAGTATAAGCATATGGCTGTTTCTTGACTCACCCATCAGAACAAATCTCATCTACACATGGGAAACATGGAAGTGGGAGGTGTGTCAAAGCCTCTTTTTAGGAGAACCCTTCAGGGCCCCAGTGCCACCGCTTCATTCCAAGGTCTCCATAGACACAAAATCATATTAGGACACATGCACGGGAGAATCCAATTCAACACAGCATATTCGGTTGCTCCGCGAGATCCAGCAGATCTAACTTGTCTTGTTGCTAGGAGACAATTGGAATGCGAGGTGGGCTACCCTGCCATCCATCCTTAGAACCCTGCTCAGAATCATTGGCCTGGGGCCAACCAACAGGTCTCAATTTTCCTGCAGAAGAATCTTTGCATTAGGGAGCTTCTCACAACTCCCATCGTGAGAAACCCCCATGGCCTCGTGATACCCCCCCCCCTTAATAAAGGGGCCATCAGGGACATACGTTCTATCCTGAGAAATAATCTGACGCTCACCCTGACTTCAAATGCACGAGATCTCGATTCAGGTGTGTATATTGTTCCACCCATGTCCTCACCCAGAAACCTAAGCCTAGATTGTGTCCTCAGACTTCCGTCCTCAGACTAATGGCCCACAAGCCCTCCAGTTTGGCAATCCAGAATTACAATGAGGCACTCTGCTTACCCTCCAGAAGAAAAACATTGCCCTCTGGGGATACCCAGAAACCCCAAATGAAGATCAACCTGCACGCCAATTGGCTGTACCCAAAATATATAGGCTGACCTGGGCAATAATGCCCTTTCTGACAGAGCCTGAGCCTGGACCTCCTGGCCCCACCCAGACAGCTTGCTGCTCACTGAGCACATAGGACCAGCCATTGCCTTAGGTTGTTATCTCTTCCCAACCTCGGTTTTCAGGATTCAGATCCTAGACCTTATCTCCAATCACTGCCCAGGTTTGAAAATGATGCAGAAATCAGAACTCCTGCCCAATGGCAAGAACCTTGTGGTTGGCTTGTTGTCCAATGTTCAGTGTAGTGTAAACCTGTTTGTCCGATGAGGCCCCGCCATTGCTCGTGGGCCACATAGGTGGCAAACTCACATTAAGACCCTCAGCTTTAGCCCAGTCCTCAGGTAAGGCCTTTCAATGGCTGGATGAAGAGATAGCATATTGGGCTTGCCATGCCCATAGGCCCCAATTTTTAACCATAGTTCAGGTTGATCCTTCATTCTTCCCCAGGGCTCTGCTTTGGAATTCCTCTTTTGGTGGGAGACCTGATGTAACAACCCTGAAAGGAGTACTCCATCCAACAGATTGACTAAAAACAATTGGGATTGGGCCAATCCACAGAGAGCAAGATTCGTCCATGGCCCAAGAGGCGTCCTCCACATTCCATGGCCATTGCTGAAACAAAATCCAGAGCCAAAAGTCTGAGCAAGCCCCTCAGACTCACACTTTCTTCATATCCTGAAGATGTCTTCTCATGGTTTGTAGATAGGACTGCCATACCTACGTCCCCAAACTTAAGCTGAGTTTGTGTTTTCAGACTTCTGTCCTCAAAGTCTTGTGCCACACACCATCCAGGCTGGGGACCCTGGAGCCACACATTAGGACTGTGCCTACCCAATCCATGGGAATACTGCCCATTCCATTTTCCAAAATCGTACAAATTAGGAGAACCCTCCAAAGTCCCTGAGGCCATCCCAATAGTATAGGTCGCCCGGGACAAAAAAGGTCAGTCTGTCACCAGCTGAGCATCTACCTCCACTCATACCCTAGATATATGTCCCCAGAGAAGAAGATTGAACCAGACAGGACCCTAGGCCAAAATCAGATCCATTGCTTTGGTTTACAGGCATGTCTCCTCAAAACCCTGGTTTACAATACCAGCATTGGGGTTTTCCTGTGGCACCCATCAGAACCAAACTCGTCTCCACAAGGAAACTTTTGCATGGGAGCTATGTCAAAAGCTGAGGAGAATACTTCAGGGTCCCGGTGCCACCGCCCCATTCCAAGGCCCTCATGGACACAAACACACATTAGACCCATCCTCAGGAAAGTCCATTTCAACTCAGCCACCCCGGTTGCTCCCGCAGAGCCATCAGATCTAAACTGTTTTGTCGCTAGGAGACAATTGGAATGCGAGGCGGGCTTCCCAGGCATCCATCCTCGAACGTTGGTCTGGACTCATCCATATGGGATGTCCTGGAGCTGTCCAACAGGTCTCAATTGTCCCGCAGAAGGAATCTTGGAGGGGGCATCCCACCACTCCCAACGTGGGAAAAACTCCGCGCTCTCGAGAATCCGCTCCCTTCATGAAGGGGCAGTCATGAACAGAAAATAAAAGCTGAGCCAACGTCTGATCCTCGCTCTGACTTCAGATGCATGAGATATTGCTTCAGATCTTCAGGGTGAACATGCCGTGCCCTCGCCCTGAAACCCAAGTCTAGCTTGTGTTCTCAGACTTCCATCCTCACACTCCTGGCCCCGAAGCCTACAAGTTTGGCAATTCCGGACAATCATTGCAGCACTTTGCCTGCCCTCTAGAAAAAATAGATTGCCTAATGAGCTGCCCGGGTACATTAAATGAGAATAAACCTACAGGGCACTCGAATGTACCCAATTTATATAGTCTAACCTGGGCATCAATGCACTGTCTGACACAACCTAAGCCGGGACCTCCTGAGCAACACACAGACAGTTGACCGCACACTGAGCACATCAGACCCGCCATGGCCTTAGGTCATCATCTCTTCCCTACCTCAGTTTACAGGCTTCAGAACCTAGACCTTATCTCCAATCACTGCCCAGGGGTGACTGTGATGCAGAAATCAGAACTCATGCTTACCTAAGGCAAGAAACATTGTGGTTGCCATGTTGTCCTACGTTCAGTGTAGGAGAAACCAGCATTCACCCTGAGGTCACGCCCATTCTTGAGTGCGATGAGGGCATAAACACGCATAGTGACCCTCAGCGTGATTCCTGACCTCTAGTAAATCCTCTCATTGCTGGACCATTTGATGTCATAATGGGCTTGACATGTCCCTAGGCCCCAATTTTTAACCAGATTTCTGGTTGTCCAGTCACAACTCCCCAGGGCTCTACTCTGGAAACCCTCATTTGGTGGGACACCTGAGGTTGAAAAACAAAACAAAACAAATGAACAACAACAAAAAAAAAACGGACTTCTTCCATCCCACTTAATGACCCCAAACTCCTTGGACTGGGCCAAAACCCCAAAGAGTAAGACTCGTCCATTTCCCATGAAGTCACCCGGAAATTTCACGACAATGAGTGACACAATATCTAGAGACAAAAAGGTGAGCAAGAGCCTCACACTCGCCCATTTTTCATATCCCAAACTGTCCTCCTCATGGTCTGTAGGTCAGTCCTGCCATACCTATGACCTGAAACATAAGCCGAGTTTGTGTTTTCAGACAACTGTCCTAACAGCTCTGGCCTACACACCCTACTGGCCAGGCCCCTGAGGCCAAACCTGACGACTGTGCTTGCCCTCTCCAAGGGAATTGTTTGTGCCCATTCCAATGGCCACAACCCTACTAAGAGGATAAACCTCCAAAATTCCTGAGGCCATCCCAATATTTGTGGCTTCCCAGGACAAACAGGGGCAATCTGAGCCCATCTGAGCACCTACCTGCACTCAGACCTGTAGGCTGATATCCCCAGAGGTAATAAGGAACGAATAGGCCCCTAGGCAACTATCGGATCCATTGCTTTGGTTTCGAGGCATCTCTCCTCAGAGGCCTGGATTTCAATAACAGCATATGGCTGTTTCTTGACTCAATATCAGAACAAATCTCATCTACACATGGGAAACTTGCACGATGGAGCTGTGTGAAAGCCCCTCTATAGGAGAACCCTTCAGGGCACCAGTGCCACCGCTTCATTCCAAGGTCTCCATAGACACAAAATCATATTAGTTCACATCCAGGAGAGTCCATTTCAACTCAGCCTCCTCGGTTGCTCCCCCAGATCCAGCCGATATGACCTGTCTTGTTGCTTGGAGACAATTGGAATGCGAGGTAGGCTACCCAGCCATCCATCCTTAGAACCATGCTCGGAATCGTTGTCCTGGAGCCAACCAACAGGTCTCAATTGTCCTGCAGAAGAATCTTTGCAATTGGGACCTTCTCACAACTCCCATCGTGGGAAAACACCCATGGCCTCATGAACCACCCCCCCTTCAAGAAGGGGACCTCAGGGACAGAATGTCCAACCTGAGTGTTCGTCTAATCCTAGCCCTGACTTCAGATGCACAAGATCTAGATACAGGACTGTAGATTGTGCCGGCCATATCTTCACCCAGAAACCTAGGCCTAGCTTGGGTTCTCAGACTTCCGTCCTCAGACTACTGGCCCAAAAAACCTCCAATTTGGCAATTCAGAACTACAATGCATCACTCTGCCTGCCCTCCAGAGGAAAAACATTGCCACATGGGGCTACCCAGAAACCCCAAATGAGGATCAACCTGCACGCCATTCGGCTGTACCCCAAATATATAGGCTGCCCTGGGCACTAATACCCTTTCTGACGCAGCCTGATCCTGGACCTCCTGGCCCCACCCAAGCAGCTGGCCGCACACTGAGCACATCGGACCCGCATGGCCTTAGGTGGTCATCTCTTCTCAACCGCGGTTTTCAGGCTTCAGAACCTAGACCTTATCTCCAATCACGGCCGGCGTTTGAAAATGATGCAGAAATCAGAACTCTTTACCCATGGCAAGAAACCTTGTGGTTGGCATGTTGTCCAAGATCACTGTAGTTGAAACCAGTGTGGCCCATAAAGCCCCGCCCATGCTTGCGGGCCACATTGGTCACAAACACACATTGAGACCCTCAGCCTGTGCCCAGTCCTCAGGTAAGGCCTCTCAGTGGCTGGATGGAGAGAGAGCATATTGGGCTTACCGTGCCCCTAGGCCCAAATTTTTAAACATATTTCGGGTTGTCCCTTCACTCTTCCCCAGGGCTCTGCTTTGGAATTCCTCTTTTGGTTGGACTCCTGAGATAACAAACCTGAAAGGAGTCGTCCCATCCCACAGATTGACGAAAAACAATTGGGATTGGGCCAAAGCCACAGTGAGCAAGATTCGTCCATGGCCCATGATTCCTCCCCAAAATTCCACGGCCATCGCTGATACAAAATCCAGAGACAAAAGCCTGAGCACGCGCCTCAGACTCGCTCATTCTTCAAATCCTGAATAGTTCTTCAGATAAGAACCTACACGGCACGGGAATGCACCCAAAATATATAGTCTAACCTGGGCACAAATGCACTGTCTGAAAACCTGAGCCCGGACCTCGTGACCAACACCCAGACAGCTGACCGCACACTGAGCACATCTGAACCGCCTTGGCTTAGGTCATCATCTCTTCCCTACCTCAGTTTTCAGGCTTCAGAACCTAGACCTTATCTCCAATCATGTCCAGGTGTGACTGTGATGCTGAAATCAGAAGTCTTCCTTACCCATGGCAAGAAACCTTGTGTTTGGCATGTTGTCCAACGTTCATTGTAGGAGAAACCAGCATTCATCCTGAGGCCCCGCCCATTCTTGGGTGCGACGAGGGCATAAACACGCATTGTGACCCTCAGCGTGAGTCCTGTCCTCTAGTACGTCCTCTCAGTGGCTGGACCATTAGATGTCATAATGGGCTTGACATGTCCCTAGGCCCAAATTTTTAACCAGATTTCTGGTTGTCAAGTCGCCCCTCACCAGGGCTTTACTCTGGAAACCCTCATTTGGTGGGACACCTGCGTTTAAAAAACAAAACCAAACAAACAACAACTACAACAACAAAAACGGACTTCTTCCATCCCACAGAATGACCTCAAACACTTTGCACAAGGCCAAACCCCAGAGAATAAGACTCATCCATTTCCCATGAAGTCACCCGGAAATTTCACGACCATGAGTGACACGATATCCAGAGACAATAACTTGAGCAAGAGCCTCACACTCGCCCTTTTTTCATATCCCGAAGAGTTCTTCTCATGGTCTGTAGATCGGTCCTGCCATACCTATGACCCGAAACATAAGCCGAGTTTGTGTTTTCAGACAACTGTCCAAACAGCCCTGGCCTACACACCCTACAGGCTCACGCCCCTGGAGCCAAACCAGCTGACTATGCTTGCCCTCTCCAAGAAATTGTATGTGCCCATTCCAATGGCCACAACCATACTAATAGGATAAACCTCCAAAGTCCCTGAGGCCATCCCAATATTTGCGGCTTCCCAGGACAAACAGGGGCAATCTGGGCCCATCTGAGCACGTACCTGCACTCAGACCCGAAGACTGATGTCCCCAGATGTAAAAAGGAACGAACAGGCCCTCAGGCACCTAACGGATCCATTGGTTTGGCTTCCAGGCATCTCTCCTCAGAGGCCTGGATTTCAATAACAGCATATGCCTGTTTCTTGACGCACCCATCAGAAAAATCTCATCTACACATGGGAAACTTGCACGATGGAGCTGTGTGAAAGCCTCTCTTTAGGAGAACCCTTCAGGGCCCCAGTGTCACCGCTTCATTCCAAGGACTCCATAGACGCAAAATCATATTAGGACACATCCACGGGAGAATCCATTTCAACACAGCCTCCTCGTTTCCCCCCCCCCCCATCCAGCAGATTTAACCTGTCTTGTTGCGTGGAGACAATTGGAATGCGAGGTGGGCTACCCAGCCATCTATCCTTAGAACCCTGCTCGGAATCGTTTTCCTGGATCCAACCAACAGGTCTCAATTTTCCTGCAGAGGAATATTTGCAGTTGGGAGCTTCTCAGAACTCCCATTGTGGGAAAACCCCCATGGCTTCGTGATCCGCCCCCCCTTTTCAAGAAGGAGCCATCAGGGACAGAATGTCCAAACTGAGCGATTGTCTGATCCTCGCCCTGACTCCAGATGCTCGAGATCTCGATTAGGCCTGGCTTGGGTTCTCAGATCTCCGTCCTCAGACTACTGGCCCACAAGCCCTCCAGTTTGGCAATCCAGAACTACAATGCAGCACTCTGCCTCTTCTCCAGAAGAAAAACATTGCCCTCTGCGGCTACCCAGTAACCCCAAATGAGGATCAACTGGGAACGCATTTCGGCGGTACCACAATATAGGCTGACCTGGGCACTAATGCCCTTTCTGACACAGCCTGAGCCCAGCCTGAGCCCAGTCATCAGGTAAGACCTCTCAGTGGCTGGATGGAGAGACAGCATATTGGGCTGCCATGCCCTTAGGGCCCAATTTTTAACCATAGTTCGGGTTGTCCCTTCACTCTTCCCAGGGCTCTGCTTTGGAATTCCTCTTTTGGTGGGACACCTGAGGTAACAAACCTGAATAGAGTCCTCCCATCCCACAGATTGACGAAAAACAATTGGGATCAGGCCAAATCCACAGAGAGCGAGATTCGTCCATGGCCCATGAGGCCTCCCCAACATTCCATGGCCATAGCTGATACAAAATCCAGAGACAAAAGCCTGAGCACGCGCCTCAGCCTCGATCATTCTTCATATCCTGAAGAGTTCTTCAGATAAGAACGTACACGACACTCGAATGCACCCAAAATATATAGTCTAACCTGGGCACTAATGCACTGTCTGACAACCTGAGCACGGACCTCGTGACCAACACCCAGACAGCTGACCGCACACTGAGCACATCAGACCCGCCATGGCCTTAGGTCATCATCTCTTCCCTACCTCAGTTTTCAGGCTTCAGAACCTAGACCGTATTTCCAGTCACTGCCCAGGGGTGAGTGTGATGCAGAAATCAGAACTCTTCCTTACCCATGGCAACAAACCTTGTGGTTGCCATGTTGTCCAACGTTCAGTGTAGGAGAAAGCAGCATTCACCCTGAGGCCCCGCCCATTCTTGTGTGCGACGAGGGCATAAACACGCATTGTGACCCTCAGCGTGAGTCCTGTCCTCTAGTACGTCATCTCAGTGGCTGGACCATTAGATGTCATAATGGGCTTGACATGTCCCTAGGCCCCAATTTTTAAACAGATTTCTGGTTGTCCAGTCGCCCCTCCCCAGGGCTCTACTCTGGAAGCCCTCATTTGGTGGGACACCTGAGTTTGAAAAACAAAGCAAAACAAATCAAAAACAACAGAACAACGGACTTCTTCCATCCCACAGAATGACCCCAAACTCTTTGGACGGGACCAACCCCCCAGAGAATAAGACTCATCCATTTCCCATGAAGTCTCCCGGAAATTTCACGACCATGAGTGACACGATATCCAGAGACAAAAACTTGAGCAAGAGCCTCACACTCCCCCTTTTTTCACATCCCGAAGTGTTCTCCTCATGGTCCTTAGATCAGTCCTGCCATACCTATGACCCGAGACATAAGCCGAGTTTGTGTTTTTAGACAACTGTCCAAACATCCCTGGCCTACACACCCTACAGGCTCAGGCCCCTGGAGCCAAACCTGACGACTGTGCTTGCCCTCTCCAATGGAATTGTGTGTGCCCATTCCAAAGGCCACAACCGTACTAAGAGGATAAACCTCCAAAGTCCCTGAGGCCATCCCAATATTTGTGGCTTCCCAGGACAAACAGGGGCAATCTGGGCCCATCTGAGCACCTACCTGCACTCAGAACTTTAGACTGATGTCCCCAGAGGTAAAAAGGAAAGAACAGGCCCCTAGGCACCTATCGGATCCATTGCTTTGGTTTCCAGGCATCTCTCCTCAGAGGAATGGATTTCAGTAACAGCATATGGCTGTTTCTTGACTCATCCATCAGAAAAAATCCATCGACACATGGGAAACTTGCACGATGGAGGTGTGTGAAAGCCTCCCTTTAGGAGAACCCTTCAGGGCCCCAGTTCCACCGCTTCATTCCAAGGTCTCCATAGACACAAAATCATATTAGGACACATCCACGGGAGAGTCGATTTCCACTCAGCCACCTCGGTTGCTCCCCCAGATCCAGCAGACTTAACCTGTCTTGTTGCTTGGAGACAATTGGAATGCGTGGTGGGCTACCCAGCCATCCATCCTTAGAACCCTGGTCAGAATCGCTGTACTGGAGCCAACCAAAATGTGTCAATTATCCTGCAGAAGAATCTTTGCAGTTGGGATCTTCTCACATCTACCATCGTAGGAAAACCCCCATGCCCACGTGATCCACCCCTCCCTTCAAGAAGGGGCCATCAGGGACAGAATGTCCAACCTGAGCGATCGTCTGATCCTCGCCCTGACTTCAGATGCTCGAGATCTCGATTCAGATCTCACCCAGAAACCTAGGCCTAGCTTGGGTTCTCAGACTTCCGTCCTCAGACTACTGGCCCACAAGCCCTCCATTTTGGCAATTCAGAACTACAATGCAGCACTCTGCCTGCCGTCCTGAAGAACAACATTGCCGTCTGGGGCTACCCAGGAACCCCAAATGAGGATCAACGGGGCACACAATTCGGCTGTACCCCCAATATATAGTCTGACATGGGAACTAATGCCCTTTCTGACACAGCTTGATCCTGGACATCCTGGCCCGCCCAGACAGCTGGCCGCACACTGAGCACATCGGACCCGTCATGGTCTTAGGTCGTCATGTCTTGTCAACCTCGGTTTTCAGGCTTCAGAACCTAGACATTATCTCCAATCACAGCCCGGGTTTGGAAATGATGAAGAAATCAGAACTCTTTCCCCATGGCAAGAAACCTTGTGGTTGGCATGTTGTCCAAGGTTCAATGAACTTGAAACCAGTGTGGCTCATGAGACCCGGCCATGCTTGCTGGCAACATTGTTCACAAACACACATTGTGACCCTCAGCCTGAGCCCCGTCCTCAGGTAAGGCCTCTCAGTTGCTGGATGGAGATTCAGCATATTGGGCTTGCCATGCCCCAAGGCCCAAATTTTTAACCATAGTTCGGGTTGTCCATTCACTCTTCCAGAGGGCTCTGCTTTGGAATTCCTCTTTTGGTGGGACACCTGAGGTAACAAACCTGAAGGAGTCCTCCCATCCCACAGATTGACGGAAAAAAATTGGGTTCGGGCCAAGTCCACAGTGAGCAAGATTTGTCCATGGCCCATGAGGCCTCCCCAACATTCCACGGCCATCGCTGATAAAAAATCCAGAGACAAAAGCCTGAGCACGCGCCTCAGACTCGCTCATTCTTCATATCCTGAAGAGTTCTTCAGATAAGAACCTACTCGGCACTCGAATGCACCCAAAATGTATAGTCTAACCTGGGCACTAATGCACTGTCTGACAACCTGAGCCAGGTCTTCGTAAACAACACCCAGACAGCTGACCGCACACTGAGCACATCAGACCCGCCATGGCCTTAGGTCATCATCTCTTCCCTACCTCAGTTTTCAGGCTTCAGAACCTAGACCTTATCTCCAATCACTGCCCAGTGGTGACTGTGATGCAGAAATCAGAACTCTTCCTTACCCATGGCAAGAAACCTTGTGGTTGGCATGTTGTCCAATGTTCAGTGTAGGAGAAACCAGCATTCACCCTGAGGCCCCGCCCATTCTTGAGTGCGACGAGGGCATAAACACGCATTGTGACCCTCAGCGTGAGTCCTGTCCTCTAGTACGTCCTTTCAGTGGCTGGACCATTAGATGTCATAATGGGCTTGACATGTCCCTAGGCCCCAATTTTTAACCAGATTTCTTGTTGTCCAGTCGCCCCTCCCCAGGGCTCTACTATGGAATCCCTCATTTGGTGCGACACCTGACGTTGAAAAACAAAATAACACAAATCAACAACAGAACAACGGACTTCTTCCATCCCACAGAATGACCCCAAACTCTTTGGACGGGGCCAACACCCCAGAGAGTAAGACTCGTCCATTACCCATGATGTCACCCGGAAAATTCACGACCATGAGTGACACGATATCCAGAGACAAAAACTTGAGCAAGAGCCTCACACTCGCCCTTTTTTCATATCCCGAAGTGTTCTCCTCATGGTCTGTAGATCAGTCCTGCCATACCTATGACCCGAAACATAAGCCGAGTTTGTTTTTTCAGTCAACTGTCCAAACAACCGTGGCCTACACATCCTACAGGCTCAGGCCCCTGGAGCCAAACCTGACAACTGTGCTTCCCCTCTCCAAGGGAATTGTATGTGCCCACTCCAAGGGCCACAACCCTACTAATAAGATAAACCTCCAAATTACCTGAAGTAATACCAATATTTGTGTCTTCCCAGGACAAACAGGGGCAATCTGGGCCCATCTGAGCACCTACCTTCTCTCAGACCGGAAGACTGATGTCCCCATAGGTAAAAAGGAATGAAAAGGCCCCTAGGCACCTATCGGATCCATTGCTTTGGTTTCCAGGCATCTCTCCTCAGAGGAATGGATTTCAATAACAGCATATGGCTGTTTCTTGACTCACCCATCAGAACAAATTTCATCTACACATGGGAAACTTGCACAATGGAGCTCTGTGAAAGCCTCTCTTTAGGAGAACCCTTCAGGGCCCCAGTGCCACCGCTTTATTCCAAGGTCTCCATAGACACAAAATCATATTAGGACACATCCACGGTAGTGTCCATTTCAACTGAGTCACCTCGGTTGCTCCCCCAGATCCAGCAGATCTAACCTGTCTTGTTGCTTGGAGACAATTGGAATGCGAGGTGTGCTACCCAGCCATCCATCCTTAGAACCCTGCTCGGAATCATTGTCCTGGAGCCAACCAACAGGTCTCAATTGTCCTGCAGAATAATCTTTGCAGTTGGGAACTTCTCACAACTCCCATCGTGGGAAAACCCCCAAGGCCTCGTGATTCACCCCCCCCCTTCAAGAAGGGCCATGAGGGACAGAATGTCCAACCTGAGTGATCGTTTGATCCTCGCCCTGACGTCAGATGCACGAGATCTCGATTCAGGTCTGTAGATTGTGCCTGCCATATCCTCACCCAGAAACCTAGGTCTAGCTGGCTTCTCAGACGTCTGTCCTCAGACTACTGGCCCACAAGCTCTCCAGTTTGGCAAACCAGAACTACAATGCAGCACTCTGCCTGCCCTCCAGAAGAAAAATATTGCCCTCTGGGGCTACCCAGAAAACCCAAATGAGCATCAACCTGCACGTCATTCGGTTGTACCCCCAATATATAGGCTGACCTGGGCACTAAAGCCCTTTGTGGCACACCCTGAGCCTGGACCTCCAGGTCCCACCCAAACACCTGGCCGCAAACATAGAACATCGGACCCGTCATGGCCTTAGTTCGTCATCTCTTCTCAACCTCGGTTTTCAGGCCTACACACCCTACAGGCTCAGGCCCCTGGAGCCAACATGAAGACTGGGCTTGCCCTCTCCAAGGGAATTGTATGTGCCCATTCCAATGGCCACAACCCTACTAATAGGATAAAACTCCAAAGTCCCTGAGTCCATCCCAATATTTGTGGCTTCCCAGGACAAACAGGGGCAATCTGGGCCCATCTGAGCACCTACCGCCACTCAGACTCTTAGACTGATGTCCCCAGAGGTAAAAAGGAACGAACAGGCCCATAGGCACCTATCGGATCTATTGCTTTGGTTTCCAGGCATCTCTCATTAGAGATCCTTAGAACCCTTAGAACCCTGCTCTTGCTTCGTTCCTTATGGGACATCCTTGAGCCATCCAACAGGTGTAGACTGTCCCACAGGATTCCTTGTTTATGGACCACCTCACAACTCATATCATGGAAAGCTTCCAAGGTCACATGATGCCCCCAATCTTCATGAAGTCGGATCATGGAAAGAAACTCCAACCTGAGCCAACGGATGATCTTCGCCTAGACTTCAGATGCACGAGATCTTGATTAAGCTCTTCAGAGTGCACCTGCTGTGCCCTCACCCCAAAACCTAAGCATAGCTAGTGTTCTCACACTTCCGTCCTCACTCTCCTGGACCACACGCCCTCCATTTTGGGATTTCCGATGACACAGTGCTGCACTCTGCCTGCCCTCTAGAAGAAAAACGTTGCCCTATGGGTCTACCCAGAAACCTCAAATGAGGATAAACCTGCATGCCACTCAACTGTACACCAATTATATAGTCTAGCCTGTGCACTAATGCCCTGTCTGACACAACCTGAGGCCTGAATTCCCAACCGACACCCAGACAGCTTGCCGTACACTGAGAACATCTGAACCGCCATGGCCTTAGGTTGCCATCTCTTTCCAACCTGGTTTTCAGGCGACAGAAACCTAGACCTTATCTCTACTCATTTCATATGGGTGAACGTGATGCAGAAATCATAACTCCTCCTTCCCTCTCGCCAGAATCTTGTGGTTGGCATCTTATCCAAAGTTCAGTGTAGGACCCCTGTGGGGCCTACAGGGGTAGTAGTATGGCCCCTGAGGGTAGTGTAGGGTCCCCGAGGCCCTGCCAATGCTTAAGAGCTGCGGTGGGCACAAACACACATTGGGACCATCAGTTTGAACCCTGTCCTCAAGTAAAGCCTCTCAGTGGCTGGACCATTAGCCCACATATGGGGCCTGCCATGCCCCAAGTCACCCAATCTTAACAGGAGTTAGAGACATCTAGTCACCGCTACTCAGTGCTCTGCTCTGGAATCCCTCTTTGGTGGGACATTTGAGGTAAGTAAACACAGAAAAGATACCTCCCACCCACAGAATGTCCCCAATCATTGGGATCAGAGAGAAAGACTCCTCCATGGCCCATGAGGCTAGCCCGACATTCCACGGCCACTACTGACACAAAATCCAGAGACATAAGCCTCACCCTTAGGTCATAGCCCAAAAACTTCTCCTCATAGTCTGTAGATCGGGCCTGCCATACCTACGTCCCCAAACCGTGTTTTGAGACTTCTATCCTGATATCCCTGTCCCACACACCCTCCAGGCTGAGGCCCCTGGAGCCACACCTCAGGACTGTGCCTGCCCTCTCCAAGGAAATTCTTCCCATTCCATTGGCCACAACCCTACAGATTAGGAGAAACCTCCAAAGTCCCAGAGGCCATTCCAATAGTGTAGGCCGCCCAGTACAAAGAGGGGTGATCTGTCACAAGCTGAGCAACGACCTCAACTCACCCGTAGACAGATATCCCAAAAGAAAGGTATTCAACTGGACAGGCCCCTAGAACGTAATTGGTTCCATTTCTTTTGTTTCTAAGCATCTCTCCTCAGAGGCCTGTTTTCCAATACCAGCATATGGGGGATTCCAGAGATACCAATCAGAACAAATCTTGTCTACACATGGGAAACTTATCCTTTGGAGCTCTGTAAAAACCTCCAGTTGGGAGAAAGCTTCAGGTAACCGGAGCCACCGCCCTATTCCAAGGTCTCCATGGACACAAACCAGCATTATGACCATTCGGCAGGAGAGTACATTTCAACTCAGCCCCGTTGATTACTCCCCAAGAGCCAGAATATCAAACCTGCCTTGTCGCTAGGAGACAACTGGAATGCAAAGCAGACTCTCTAGGCATCCATCGTTGGAATCCTGCTCTGGCGCCATTCCATATGGTATGTCCTGGGAGCCTTCCAACAGGTCTTGACTGTCCTGCAGAAGGAATCCTTGCAGATTGGAGCATCTCACAACTCCTATCGTGGGAAAACCTACATGGCCTCATGAGATGCTCCCCTTTATAAAGAGGCCATCATGGACGGAAACTCCAACCTGAGCCAACTTCTGATCCATTGCTTTGGTTTCTATGTATCTCTCCTCAGAGGCTTGGTTTCCAATATCAGAATATGGGGGTTTCCTAAGGAAACAATCAGAACAGATCTCATCTCCACATGAGAAACTTGCTCTTTGGAGATATGTCAATACCTCAGGTTAGGAGGATCCTTCAGGGCGCTGGCACCATGGCCCAATTCCAAGGTCTCCAAGGACACAAACTTACATTATGATCCATCCTCTGGAGAGTCCATTTCAAATCAGCCCCCTCGGCTGCTCACCCAGAGCCAGCAGATCAAACCTGCCTTGTCACTAGGAGACAGTTGGAATGCGAGGTGGGCTGCCCAGGCATCCATGTTAAAACCCTGCTCTGGAGAATTTCTTTATGGGACGTCTTGAATCCAACCAAACTGTCTTGACTCTCTCGCAGAATGAATCCTTGTGCTTTGAAGCATCACACAATCCCACTGTGAGAAAACCTCCATTTCCTCATGATGCCCCACACCTTCATAAATGGGCCATCATGGACAGAAACTCCATCCTAAGCCAAAGTCTGATCCGCGCCCTGAATTCAGAAGCATGAGATCTCGATTCAGCTCTTGAGAGTGTGCCTGCTGTGCCCTCGCCCCGAAACCTAAGCCTAACTTGTGTTCTCAGACTTCCGTCTTCACAATCTTGGCCACACCCCTCCAGTTTGGCAATTCTGGAGACACAATGCAGCACTCTGCCTGCCCTCCAGAAGTAAAATGTTGCCTTATAGGGCTAACAGAAACGCCAAATGAGTAACAACCTGCATGCCACTCGACGATACCCCAATTATCCAATCTAGCCTGTGCACTAAAGCCCTGTCTGACACAGCCTGAAGGCAGATCTCCAGTCCAACACCCAGACAGCTGGCCGTACACTGAGCATATCAAACCCACAATGGCTTTCGGCCATCATCTCTACCCAACGTCAGTTTTCACCTTCAGAACCTAGACCTTATCTCCACTCACTGATCAGGAGTGAACGTGATACAAGAATCAGAACTTATCCTTCGCCATGGCAAGAAACCTTGTGGTTGGCATGTGGTCCAGTGTTCATTGTAGGAGAAAACAGCATGGACTATGAGGCCCCACCTATCCCTGAGGGCTACAATTTGCACAAACACAAATTGTGACCCTCAGCGTGAGCCCTATCCTCATGTAAAGCCTCTTAGTGACTGGAACAACAGCCCACATATGGGGCTTGCCAAGCCTCTAGTCCCCCAATCTCAACCAGAGTTAGAGATGTCTAGTCACCCCTACTCAGGGCACTGCTCTGGAATCCCTCTTTGGTGGGACACCTGAGGTAAAAAAAAAAAAAATACAGAAAGGACTCTTCCCATCCACAGAATGATCCCAACCACTTGGGATCAGGCCAAATCACCAGAGAAAGACTTGTCCATGGCCCTTGAGGACACCCCGACATTCCACGGCCACCTTAGGCACAAAATCCAGAGACAATAGCCTGAGCAAACGCCACATACTCGCCCTTTGTTCATAGCCCGGAAAATTCTCACGGTCTGTAGATCGAGCCTTCATACATACATCCCCAAACCTAAGCTGAGTTTGTGTTTTCAAACTTCTGTCCCCACAGTCCTGGCCCACACACCATCCAAGCTGGGGCCCCTGGAGCCACACCTGAGGACTGTGGCTTCCCTCTCCAGGGGAATTCTGCCATTTCCATTGGCCACAACCCTATAGATTAGGAGAAACCTCCAAACTCCCCGAGGCCATCCCAATAGTGTTGGCTGCCCAGGACAAACAGGGATGATCTTTCACAAGTTAGGAAACTACCTCCACTCAGACCCAGAGACAGATATCCCCATAGAATAAGATTGAACTGGACAGGCAATTAGGCCCTAATCAGATCCATTGCTTTTGTTTCCAGGCATCTCTCCTCAGAGGCTTGGTTACCAATACCAGCATATGGGGGAATTCTGAGGCACTTATAGAAAAATCTCGTCTCCACATAGGAAATGTACACTTTGGAGCTCTATAAAAACCTCTGTTAGGAGAATCTTTCAGGGCCCCCGATCAAGCGTCCCATTCCAAGGTCTCCATGGACTTAAACCCACATTATGACCTATCCTCGGTAGAGTCCATGTCAACTCATCCCCCTTGGTTTCTCCCCCAGGGCCTGCAGATCAAATCTGCCTTGTTGCTAGGAGACAACAAGAATGGGAGGCGGGCTGCCCAGGCACCCATCCTTAGAACCCTACTCTGGAGTCGTTCCATATGGGACATCCTAGAGCCATCCAACAGGTCTCAAGTGTCCCACAGAAGGAATCTTTGCAGTCTGGTGCATCTCACAACTCCCATTGTGGGAAAATCTTCATGGCCTATTGAGACGCTCCACTTTATAAAGGGGCCATCATGGACAGAAACTCCAACCTGAGCAAACGTCTGATATTCGCCCTGGCTTCAGGTGCATGAGATCTTGATTCAGCTCTGCAGAGTGTGCCTTCTGTGCCCTCACGCCAAAAACTAAGCCTAGCTTGTGTTCTCAGACTACCGTCCTCACACCCCTGGCCCAAAAGCCCTACAATTTGGCAATACTGGGGCCACAATGCAGCACTCTGCCTGCCCTCCAGAAGAAAAACGTTGCCTTAGGGAGCTACCTAGAAACCCGAATGAGGATCAACTGAACGCCACTCGACTGCACCCCAAATATACAGTCTACCCTGTCTAATGCCCTGTCTGACACAGCATGAGCCCACACCTCCAGACCTATGCTCAACAGCTAGCCACACACTGAGCTCATTGTACCCATCAGGTCCTTAGGTCTTCATCTCTTCCCAACCTCGGTTTTCGGGTTTCAGAACCTAGACCTAAACTCCAATCACTATCCAGGGGTGAACTTGATGCAGAAATCACAACTCTTCCTTCGCCATGGCCGGAAACCTTGTGGTTGGCATATTCTCCAACGTTCAGTGTAGGAGAATCCAGCGTGGCCCATGAGGCCCTTCCCATGCTTGAGGGCCTTGTTGGGCACAAATAGGCATTGTGACCCTCAGCATGAGCCCTGTCCTCAAGGAAGACCTCCCAGTGTCTGAATCAAGAGCCCACATATTGGACTTGCAATGCCCCTAGGCCACCAAACTTAAACAGAAGAGGGATTATCCAGTTGTCCCTACCAAGGACTCTGCTCTGGAATCCCCCTTTTATTGGCACACATGAGGTACATAAAATAAAATAAAAAACAGAAAGGACTCCTCCCATCCCACAGAATGTACCGAAACTCTTGGGATTGGATCAAGTCCTCAGAGAAGATAAGCCGTCCACAACCCATGAGGCCACGCCAGCATTCGACTCACATTGTTGACACAAATCCAGAGACAAAACCTGAGCAAGCACCTCAAACTCACCCTTTTACATATCCCGAAGTTTTATCACGGTCTGTAGATTGGGCGTGCCATACCTATATCCCCAATCCTAAGCGGAGTTTGTGTTTTCAGACTTCTGTCCCCACAGGTTGGCCCACACACCCTCAAGGTTTGGCCCCTAGAGCGAAACTCAGAACTGTGCCTGCCCTCTCCAGGGGATTTCTTCCCATTCCATTGGCCACAACCCTATAGATTAGTAGAAACTCCAAAGTCCCGAGACCATTCCCAATATTATAGGCTGCCCAGGACAAACAGGGGTGATCTGACACAAGCCGAGCAACTACCTCCCCTCAGATCCATAGACACGTATCCCCAGGAAAGAGATTGAACCGGACAGGCCCCTAGGCCCTAATCAGATCCATTGCTTTTGTTTCCAGGCATCTCTCCTCAGAGGCCTGGTTTCCAATACCAGCATATGGGAGATTCCTTAGGCACTCAGCAAAACAATTCTCTTCTCTACATAGGAAACGTACTTTTAAAGGCTCCATCAAAACCTCCGGTTATGAACATCCCTCGTGGCCCTGGATCAAGCACCCCATTCCAAGGTCTCCATGGACACAAATGCACATTATGACCCATACTCAACTCACCCATTTCAACACACCCGCCTCGGTTACTCCCCTAGGTCCAGCAGATCGAACTTGCCTTGGCGCTATGAGACACCTGGAGTGGGAGGCAGGCTGCCCAGGCATCCATCCTTAGAACCCTGCTCTGGATAACTTCCTTATGGGATGTCCTGGAGCCATCCAGAAGGTCTCGACTGGCCCACGGAAGGAATCATTGCGGTTTGGAGCATCTCACAATTCCCATCGAGGGAAAACCTCCATGGCCTCGTGACACCCTCCCCTTCATGAAGGGGCCGTCATGGACAGAAACTCCAACCTGAGCCAACGTCTGATCCTAGCTCTGTCTTCAGGTACACGGGATCTCGAATCATCTCTGCAGAGGGTTCCTGCTGTCCCCTCACCGCGAAATCTAAGTCTGGCTTGTGTTCTCAGAATTTTTTCCTCACACTCCTGGCCCACAAGCCTTCCAGTTTGGGAATTCTGGAGCCACTATGTGGCACTGTGTCTTCCTTCCAGAAGAAAAACGTTGCCCTCTGGGGCTACCCAGTAACCACAAATGAGTACCAACCTGCACGAAACTCGACTGCACCCCAATGATACAGTCTAGCCTGGGCACTAATTCCCTGTCTGCCACAGCCTGAGCCTGCACCTCCCAACCCACACTCAACAGCTGGCCGAACACTGAGCACATCAGTCACACCATGGCCTTAGGTCTTCATCTCTTCCCAACTTCAGTTTTCAGGCTTCAGAACCTAGACCTTAAATCCAATCACAGTCCAGGAGTGAAAGTGTTGCAGAAATTAGAACTCCTTCTTCCCCATGGCCAGAAAACTTGTGGTTGCCATATTGTGCAACGTTCAGTGTAGGAGAAACCAGCATGGTACTTAGGCCACGCCCTGACTTGAGGGGCTCCTTGGGCACAAAAACACATTGTGAAACTCAATGTGAGCCCTATGCTCAAGGAAGGCCTCTCAATGTCTGGAACAAGAGCCCACATATGGGGCTTGCCATGTTCTTAGGTCCCAATGTTAACCAGAGATCTGGTTGTCCAGTCGCCCCTCCCCAGGACTCTGCTGTGGAATCCCTCTTTTGTTGGTCCTCCTGAGGTAAAAAAAAAAAAAAAACAGAAAGGCCTCCTCCCTTCCCACAGAATGACCCCAAACTCTTGGGATTGGGTCAACTCATCGATGGCCCATGAGGACACCCGGACATTCCATGGCAATCGGTGACACATATCCAGAAAAAATAAGCATGAGCAAGCACCTCACTTTCGCCCTTTGTTCATATCCCGAAGAGTTCTCCTCACGGTCTATATATCGGGCCGGCCATACCTACAGACCCAAACCTAAGTGGAGTTTGTGTTTTCAGACTTTTGTTCAAATAGCCCTGGACCACACATGCTCCACACTTGGGTCCCTGGAGCCACACCTCAGGACTGTGCTTCCCTATCAAGAAAATTCTTCCCACTCCATTGGCCACAACCTTGCAAATTAGGAAAAACCTCCAAAGTTACCGAAGTCATCCCAATAGTGTAGGCCGCCCAGGACAAACAGGTGTGATCTCAAACCAGCTGAGCAACTACCTCCACTCAGACAAAAGATGTCCCCAGAGAAGAATATTGAACCGGACAGTCCCCTAGGCCCTAATCAGATCCATTGCTTTGGTTCCAGGCATCTCTCCTCAGAGGCCTCATTTCCAATACCAGCAAATGGTGGTTTCCTGAGGCACCAATAAGAACAAATCTCGTCTCCCCATAGAAAACTTGATCATTGGAGCTTTGTTATCACCTCTGGTTAGGACAATCCTTCAGGGCCCTGGTGCCACTGCCCCATACCAAGGTCTCAATGGACTCAAACCAACATTAAGACCATCCTCAGGAAAGTCCATTTCAACTCATTTAAGACCATCCTCAGGAAAGTCCATTCCAACTCAGCCCCCTCTGATGCTACCCCAAGCCAGAAGATCAAACGTTTCTTGTTGCTAGGAGACAATTGGAATTGAGGCTGTCTGCCCAGGCATCCATACTTAGAACCCTGTTCTGGAAAAATACCTTAGGAGACGTCCTGGAGCCATCCAACAAATCTTAATTGTCCCACAGAAGGAATCCTTGCGGTTTGGAGCATCTCACAACTCTAATAGTGGAAAAACCCCCATGGCCTCATAATGCCCCCCCCTTCATGAAGGGGCCAACATGGACAGAAACTCCAACGTGAGCCAAAGTCTGATCCTCGACCTGACTTCAGACACATGAGATCTCAATTCAGCTCTGCAGAGTGTGCCTGCCATGTCCATTCCCCGAAACCTAAGCCTAGCTTGTGTTCCCAGACTTCCGTCCTCACTCTCCTGGCCCACAAGACCTCCAGTTTGGAAATTCCGAAGCGACAATGCAGCACTCTGCCTGCCCTCCAGAAGAAAAACTTTGCCCTATGCTGCTAATAAGAAACCCCAAATGATTATCTAATGCATGCCACTCGACTGTAAAGCAATTATACAGCCTACCCTGAATACGAAAGCCCTGTCTGGCACAGCCTGAGACAAGACAACCCAAACGACACCTAGACAGCTGGCTCCAACCTGGACACAAGGGACCCGCTATGGCTGTAGTTCGTCATCTCTTCCCAACCTCGGTTTTCAGGCTTCAGAACTGAGACCTTATCTCCAATCACAGCCCAGGGGTGAACGTGATGCAGAAATTAGAATTCCTCCTTCCCCATGGCCAGAAACCTTGTGGTTGGCATGTTGTCCAACATTCAATGTGGGAAAACCTGCATTGTCGGAAAGGCCACGCCAGTGCTTGAGGGCCGCCTAGGGCACAGACATGCATTGTGACCTGTAGCGTGAGTCCCGTATTAAAGTAACGCCTCTCAGTGGCTGGACCAAGATCCTGCATATGGGGCTTGTCATATCCATAGGCACCCAGGATTAACCAGAGAGCGAGTATTCCAGTTGTCAGTACCCACTGCTATGCTCCAGAATCCCTCTACTGGGGGGACACATGAGGCAGAAAACAGGACTCTTCCCTTCCCACAGAATGACCCCAAACTCTTGGGGGCTGGACAAACTACCAGAGAGGGAGACTTCTACTACCCATGAGGCAACTCCTACATTAAACGGCCATTGTGGACAAAATATCCAGAGACAAAAGACTGAGCGACTGCCTCCCTCTCACCCTTCTTTCATATCCAGAGGAGCTCCCCTCACGGACTGTAGATCAAGTCTACCATAACCTCGTCCCCAAACCTGAGCTGAGTTTCGGTTTTTGGATGTCTGTCTGCACATCCGTGGCCCACACCGCCTCCAGGCTGGGGTCTCTGGAGCCACACCACAGAACTGTGCCTGCTCTCTCCTAAGAAACTGCCCGTTCCATTGGCCACAACTCTACAAAATAGTAGAAACCTCAAGGTCCCAAGGATATCCCACTACCGCAAGCCGCACTGGACAAACAGGGGCATTATGACACCAGCTGAGCAACTACTACCTCCATGCAGACACACAGACTGATATCCACAGAGACAGAAGATTGAACCAGACAGGCCCCTAGGCCCTATTATGAACTCTTCCTTTGGTGTCCAGGTATCACTCCTCAGAGGCCTGGGTTCGAAGAACAGCATATGGGGCTATCATGAGGCACCAGACAGAACACCTCTCATCTCCACATGGAAAGCTTCCTTGTTGGAGTTGTGTCAAACCCTTCGGGTTGGAGAATCCTGCAGAGTCCCTTAGCTACTGCCACATTCCAAGGTCTCCATGGCCACCAACCCACATTAAGACTCATCCTCAGGAAAGTCCATTTAAACACACCCTTCTGGGTAGCTCACCCAAGAGCCCGCAGATTGAGCGTGCCTTGTCTCGACCAGGCAATGGGAAGGTGAGTTGGCGTTTCTCGGCATCCATGCTTAGGCCCCTGCTCTCGAGTCTTTCTGTATGGGGCATCCTAGAACCATCCAATAGTATTCGACTGTCCTGAAGAAGGAAACTTTGAAGTTTGGAGCTGCTCACAACTCCCAGCGTAGGGAAACTTCCCTGGCCTCATGACGCCCCCACCCCCTTCAGGAAGGGGCCGTCATGGACACAAACTCCAGCGTGAGGCAACATCTGATACTCGCCCTGACCTCAGATGCAGGAGATCTCGATTCAGCCTCTGCACAGTGGGCCCAAAACTCGTGCTACCTTGTGTTTTCAGACTTCCTTCCTCACACTCCTGGCAAACATGTCCTCAAGACTTGGAATTCTGGAACCAAAATGGAGCCCTATGCTTGCCCTCCAGAAGAAAAACGTTGCTCTATGGGGATCTCCATAAACCCCAAATGAGGATCAACCTGCTCGGTTCTCGACCTCACCCCAATTGGATTGTTTGGGATGTCCACTCATCCCTCCCCAGAGCTCTGCTTTGGAATCCCTCTTTTGGTGGGACACCTGAGGTTACAATACTAAAAGGACTCCTCCCATCCTTCAGATTGACCCCAAACAATTCGGATTGGACCAAATTCACAGAGAGGAAGTCTCGTCCATGGCCCATGAGACCTCCCCGAGATTCCACAGCCATCGTTGACAACAAATCCAGAGACAAAAGTCTGAGCAAGCGCCTCACACTCGCTCTTTTCTCGTATCCCGAAGAGTTCTCCTCACGGTCTGTAGATCGGGCCTGCCATACCTACTTCCCAAACCTAAGCCGAGTTTGTGTTTTCAGACTTCTGTCCCCACATTCCTGGCCCACAGACCCTTCAGGCTGGGGCCCCTGGAGCCACACATCAGGACTGTGCCTGTCCATACCACGGGAATTCTGCCCATTCCATTGTCCACAATCGTACAAATTAGAAAAAACCTCCAGAGTCCCCAAGGACATCCCAATAATGTAGGCCGCCCAGGACAAACAAGGGTCATCTGAAACCAGCTGAGCATCTAACTCTACTCAGCGTAGATGGATGTCCCCAGAGAAGAAGATTGAATCAGACAGGCCCCTAGGCCTGAATCAGATTCATTGCTTTCGGTTATAGGTATCTCTCCTCAGAGGCCTGGTTTCCAATATTAGCCTATGGGGATTTCATGAGGCAGCAATCAGAACAAATCTCTTCTTCACATGGGAAAATTATCCTTTGACGATGTCTCAAAACCTCCAGTTAGGAGAATCCTTCAGGGCCTGTGTGCCACTGACCCATTACAAGGTCTCCATAGACACAAAAACACATTAGGACCCATCCACAGGAGAATCCATTTCAACTGAGCGTATTCGGTTGCTCCGCGAGATCGAGCAGATCTAACTTGTCTTGTTGCTAGGAGACAATTGTTATGTGAGGTGGCCTACCCCGCCATCCACCCTTAAATCCCTGCTCGGAATCATTGGCCTGGAGCCAACCAACAGGTCTCAATTGTCCTGCAAAAGAATCTTTGCAGTTGGGAGCTTGTCACAAATCCCATCGTGAGAGAACCCCCATGGTCACATGATCCCCCCCCCCTTCATAAAGGGGCCATCAGGGACATAAGGTCCAACCTGAGCGATCGTCTGATCCTCACCCTGACTTCAGATGCACGAGATCTCGGTTCTGGTCTATAGATTGTGCCTGCCATGTCATCACCCAGAAACCTAAGCCTAGCTTGTGTCCTCCGACTTCTGTACACAGACTACTGGCTCACAAGGCCTCCAGTTTGGCAATCCAGAACTACAATGCAGCACTCTACCTGCCCTGCAGAAGAAATACTCTGCCCTCTGGGGCTACCTAGAAACCCCAAATGAAGATCAAACTGCACGCACTTGGCTATACGCAAAATATATAGGATGACCTGGGAAATAATGCCCTTTCTGACACATCCAGAGCCTGGTCCACCTGGTCCCACCCAGACAGCTGGCTACATACTGAGAAATTCAGACCACCCATGGCCTTAGGTCGTTATCCCTTCCCAACCTCAGTTTTCAGGCTTCAGAACCTAGACCTTCTCTCCAATCACTGCCCAGGTTACAAAATGATGCAGAAATCAGAACTCCTTCTCGATGGCAGCAAAACTTGTGGTTCGATTGTTGTCCAACGTTCAGTGTAGTGGAAACCAGTGTGTCCCTTGAGGCCCCGCCATTGCTCACGGTCCAGATAGGTAGCAAACACACATTGTGACCCTCAGCCTTAGCCCAGTCCTCAGGTAAGGCCTCTCAGTGGCTGGATGAACAGATGCCAAGCCCCTAGGCCCCAATTTTTAACCATAATTCGTGTTGTCCCTTCACTCTTCCCCAGGGCTCTGCTTTGGAATTCCTCTTTTGGTGGGACCCCTGATGTAACAACCCTGAAAGGAGTCCTCCATCCAACAGATTGACGAAAAGCAATTGGGATCGGGCCAAATCCACAGAGAGCAAGATTCGTCCATGGCCCATGAGGCCTCCTCGACATTCCACGGCCATCGCTGATACAAAATGCAGAGACAAAAGCCTAAGCAAGTGCCTCAGACTCGCACTATCTTCATATCCTGAGGATGTCTTTTCATGTTTTGTAGATTGGGCCTGCCATACCTACGTCCCCAAACATAAGCTGAGTTTGTGTTTTCAGACTTCTGTCCTCAAAGTCCTGGGCCACATACCCTCCAGGGTGGGGACCCTGGATCCACACATTAGGACTGTGCCTACCCAATCCATGGGAATTCTGCCCATTCCATTGTCCAAAATCGTACAAGTTAGGAGAACCCTCCAAAGTCCCTGAGGCCATCCCAATAGTATAGGTCGCCCGGGACAAAAAAGGGCAGTCTGACACCGCTGAGCATCTAACTCCACTCATACCCAGAAGGATGTCCCCAGAGAAGAAGATTGAACCAGACAGGACCCTAGGCCTAAATCGGATCCATTGCTTTGGTTTACAGGCATGTCTCCTCAAAACCCTGGATTCCAATACCAGCATTGGGGTTTTCCTGAGGCACCCATCAGAACAAACCTCGTTTCCAAAAGGATACTTGTGCATGGGAGCTATGTCAAAAGCTTAGGAGAATACTTCAGGGTCCCGGTGCCACCGCCCCATTCCAAGGCCCTCATGGACACAAACACACATTAGACCCATCCTCAGGAAACTCCATTTCAACTCAGCCACCCCGGTTGCTCTCGCTAGGAGACAATTGGAATGCGAGGCGGGCTTCCCAGGCATCCATCCTCGAACGTTGGTCTGGACTCATCCATATGGGATGTCCTGGAGCTGTCCAACAGGTCTCAATTGTCCCGCAGAAGGAATCCTTGGAGGGGGCATCCGACCACTCCCAACGGGTGAATACCTCCACGGCCTCGAGATTCGGCTCCCTTTATGAAGGGGCCGTCATGAACAGAAAATCCAAGCTGAGCCAACGTCTGATCCTCGCTGTGACTTCAGATGCATGAGATATTGCTTCAGATCTTCAGGAGGTACATGCCGTGCCCACGCCCTGAATCCCAAGTCTAGCTTGTGTTCTCAGACTTCCGTCCTCACACTCCTGGCCCCAAAGCCCACAAGTTTGCCAATTCCGGACCATCATTGCAGCACTCTGCCTGCCCTCGAGAAACAAAATATTGCCCAGGGGCTGCCCGGGCACATTAAATGAGAATAAACCTACACGGCACTCGAATGTACCCAAATTATATAGTCTAACCTGGGCAGTAATGCACTGTCTGACACACCCTGAGCCAGGACCTCCTGAACAACACCCAGACAGCTGACCGCACCCTGAGCCCATAAGACCCGCCGTGGCCTTAGGTCATCATCTCTTCCCTACCTCAGTTTTCAGGCTTCAGAACCTAGACCTTATCTCCAATCACTGCCCAGGGGTGAGTGTGATGCAGAAATCAGAACTCCTGCTTACCCAAGGCAAGATTCCTTGTGGTTGGTATGTTGTCCAACGTTCAGTGTAGGGGAAACCAGCATTCACCCTGAGGTCACGCCCATTCTTGAGTGCGACGAGGGCATAAACACGCATTGTGACCCTCAGCGTGAGTCATGTCCTCTAGTACGTCCTCTCAATGGCTAGACCATTAGATGCCATAATGGCTTGACATGTCCCTAGGCCCCAAAATTAAACCAGATTTCTGGTTGTCCAATACCCCTCCCCAGGGCTCTACTCTGGAATCCCTCATTTGGTGGGGTTTGAAAAACATAAAAAACAAATAAAAAACAACAAAAACGGACTTCTTCCATCCCACAGAGTGACCCCAACTCCTTAGACGGGGCCAAACCCCCAGAGAGTAAGACTCCTCCATTTCCCATGAAGTCACCCGGAAATTTCACTACCATGAATGACACAATATTTAGAGACAAAACGTGAGCAAGAGCCTCACAATCGCCCATTCTTCATATCCCAAAGTGTTCTCCTCATGGTCTGTAGATCAGACCTGCCATACCTATGACCTGAAACATAAGCCGAGTTTGTGTTTTCAGACAACTGTCCCAACAGCTATGGCCTACACACCCTACAGGCTCAGGCCCCTGAGGCCAAACCTGAAGACTGTGCTTGCCCTCTGCAAGGGAATTGTATGTGCCCATTCCAATGGCCACAACCCTACTAAGAGGATAAACCTCCAAATTCCTGAGGCCATCCCAAGTTGTGCCTTCCCAGGACAAACAGGGGCAATCTGAGCCCATCTGAGCACCTACCTGCACTCAGACCCGTAGACTGATATCCCCAGAGGTAATAAGGAACGAACAGGCCCCTAGGCACCTATCGGATCCATTGCTTTGGTTTCCAGGCATCTCTCCTCAGAGGCCTGGATTTCAATAACAGCATTTGGCTGTTTCTTGACTCACCCATCAGAACAAATCTCATCTACACATGGGAAACTTGCACGATGGAGCTGTGTGAAAGCCTCTCTTTAGGAGAACCCTTCAGGGACCCAGGGCCACCGCTTCATTCCAAGGTCTCCATAGACACAAAATCATATTAGGTCACATCCACGGGAGAGTCCATTTCAACTCAGCCTCTTCGGTTGCTCCCCCAGATCCAGCAGATCTGACCTGATTGTTGCTTGGAGACAATTGGAATGCGAGGTGGGCTACCCATACATCCATCCTTAGAACCCTGCTCGGAATCGTTGTCCTGGAGCCAATCAACAGGTCTCAATTGTCCTGCAGAAGAAATTTTGCAATTGGGACCTTGTCACAACTCCCATCGTCGGAAAACCCCCATGGACTCGTGATCCCCCCCCTTCAAGAAGGGGCCATCAGGGACAGAATGTCCAATCTGAGTGATCGTCTGATCCTCGCCCTGATTTCAGATGCACGAGATCTAGATTCAGGACTGTAGAATTTGCCTGCCAAATCCTCACCCAGAAAACTAGGCCTAGCTTTGGTTCTCAGACTTCCGTCCTCAGACTACTGGCCCACAAGCCCTCCAATTTCGCAATTTAGAATTACAATGCAGCACTCTGCCTGCCCTAGAGAAGAAAAACATTGCCCTCTGGGGCTACCCAGGAACCCCAAATGAGGATCAACCTGCACGCCATTGGGCTGTACCCCAAATATATAGGCTGACCTGGGCACTAATGCCCTTTCTGACGCAGCCTGAGCCTGGAACTCCTGGCCCCACCCAGACAGCTGGCCGCACAATGAGCACATCGGACCCGCCATGGCCTTAGTTCTTCATCTCTTCTCAATCTCAGTTTTCAGGCTTCAGAACCTAGATCTTATTCTCAATCACGGCCGGGTTTGAAAATGATGCAGAAATCAGAACTCTTTCCCCATGGCAAGAAACCTTGTGGTTGGCATGTTGTCCAAGGTTCATTGTAGTTGAAACCAGTGTGGCCCACGAGGCCCCGCCCATGCTTGCGGCCCGCATTGGTCACAAACACACATCGTGACCCTCAGCCTGAGCCCAGTCCTCAGGTAAGGCCTCTCAGTGGCTGGATGGAGAGACAGCATGTTGGGCTTGCCATGCACCTAGGCCCCAATTTTTTACCATAGTTCGGGTTATCCCTTCACTCTTCCCCAGGGCTCTGCTTTGGAATACCTCTTTTGGTGGGACACCGGTGGTAACAAACCTGAAATGAATCCTCCCATCCCACAGATTGACGAAAAACAATTGGGATTGGGCCAAATCCACAGAGACCAAGATTCGTCCATGGCCCATGAGGCCTCCCCAATATTCCACGGCCATCACTGATACAAAATCCAGAGACAAAAGCCTGAGCACGCGCTCAGACTTGTTCATTCTTCATATCCTCAAGAGTTCTTCAGATATGAACCTACACGGCACTCGAATGCACCCAAAATATATAATCTAACCTGGGCACTAATGCACTGTCTGACAACCTGAGCCCGGACCTCGTGACCAACACCCAGACAGCAGACCGCTCACTGAGCACATCAGAACCGCCATGGCCTTAGGTCATCATCTTTTCCCTACCTCAGTTTTCAGGCTTCAGAACCTAGACCTTATCTCCAATCACTGCCCAGGGTTGACTATGATGCAGAACTCAGAACTCTTCCTTACCCATGGCAAGAAACCTTGTGGTTGGTATGTTGTCCAACGTTCAGTGTAGGAGAAACCAGCATTCACCCTGAGGCCCCGCCCATTCTTGAGTGCGATGAGGGCATATACACGCATTGTGACCCTCAGCGTGAGTCCTGTCCTCTAGTACGTCCTCTCAGTGGCTGGATCATTAGATGTCATAATGGGCTTGACATGTCCCTAGGCCCCAATTTTTAACCAGATTTCTGGTTGTCCAGTCGCCCCTCCCCAGGGCCCTACTCTGGAATCCCTCATCGGTGGGACACATGAGTTTGAAAAACAAAACAAAACAAATCAACAACAACAGAACAAGGGACTTCTTCCATCCCACAGAATGACCCCAAACTCCTTGGACGGGGCCAAACCCCCAGAGAGTAAGACTCTTCCATTTCCCATGAAGTCACCCAGGAAATTTCACGACCATGAGTGACACGATATCCAGAGAAAAAACTTGAGCAAGAGCCACACACTCGCCCTTTTTTCATATCCCGAAGAGTTATCCTCATGGTCTGTAGATCAGTACTGCCATACTATGACCCGAAACATAAGCCGAGTTTGTGTTTTTAGACAACTGTCCAAACATCCCTGACCTACACACCCTACAGGCTCAGGCCTCTGGAGCCAAACCTGACGACAGTGCTTGCCCTCTCCAAGGGAATTGTATGTGCCCACTCCAATGGCCACAACCCTACTAATAGGATAAACCTCCAAAGTCTCTGAGGCCATCCCAATATTTGTGGCTTCGAGGACAAACAGGGGCAATCTGGGCCCATCTGAGCACCTACCGGCACTCAGGGCACTCAGACCTGTAGACTGATGTCCCCAGAGGTAAAAAGGAACGAACAGGCCCCTAAGCATCTATTGCATCCATTGCTTTGGTTTCCAGGCATCTCTCCTCAGAGGCCTGGATATCAATATCAGCATATGGCTGTTTCTTGACTCACCCATCAGAACAAATCTCATCTACACATGGGAAACTTGCACGATGGAGCTGTGTGAAAGCCTCTCTTTAGGAGAACCCTTCAGGGCCCAGTGCCACTGCTGCATTCCAAGGTCTCCATAGACACAAAATCATATTAGGACAAATCCACAGGAGAGTCCATTTCAACTCAGTCTCCTCGGTTGCTCCCCCAGATCCAGCAGATCTTACCTGTCTGGTTGCTTGGAGACAATTGGAATGCGAGGTGGGCTACCCATCCATCCATCCTTAGAACACTGCTCGGAATGGTTGTCCTGGAGCCACCCAACAGGTCTCAATTGTCCTGCAGAAGAATCTTTGCAGTTGGGAGCTTCTCACAACTCCCATCGTGGGAAAACGCCCATGGCCTCGTGATCCACACCCCCTTCAAGAAGGGGCCATCAGGGTCAGAATGTCCAACCTGAGCTATCGTCTGATCCTCGCCCTGACTTCAGATGCACGAGATCTCGATTCAGGTCTGTAGATTGTGCCTGCCATATCCTCACCCAGAATCCTAGACCTAGCATGGGTTCTCAGACTTCCATCCTCAGACTACTGGCCCATAAGCCATCCATTTGGCAATCCAGAACTACAATGCAGCACTCTGCCTGCCCTCCAGAAGAAAATCATTGCCCTCTGGGGCTACCCAGAAACCCCGAATGAGGATCAACGGGGCACGCCATTCGGCTGTACCCCAAATATATAGGCTGACCTGGGCACTAATGCCCTTTCTGACACAACATGATCCTGGACCTCCTGGCACCACCCAGAGAGCAGGACGCACACTTCGCACATCGGACCCGCCATGGCCTGAGTTCGTCATCTCTTCTCAACCTCGGTTCTCAGGCTTCAGAACCTAGACCTTAACTCCAATCATGGCCCGGGGTGGAAATCAGAACTCTTCCCTATGGCAAGAAACCTTGTGGTAGGCATGTTGTCCAAGGTTCAGTTTACTTGAAACCAGTGTGGCCCATGAAGCCGGGCCCATGCTTGTGGACCACATTGGTCACAAACACACATTGTGACCCTCAGCCTGAGCCCAGTCCTCAGGTAAGGCCTCTCAGTGGCTGGATGGAGAGACAGCATATTGGGCTTGCCATGCACCTAGGCCCCAAATTTTAACCATAGTTCGGGTTATCCCTTAATCTTCCCCAGGGCTCTGCTTTGGAATTCCTCTTTGGTGGGACACCTGAGGTAACAAACCTGAAAGGAGTCCTCCCATCCCACAGATTGACGAAAAACAATTGGGATCGAGCCAAATCCACAGAGAGCAAGATTCGTCCATGGCCCATGAGTCCTACCCAACATTCCACGTCCATCACTGATACAAAATCCAGAGACAAAAGCCTGAGCACGCGCCTCAGACTCGCTCATTCTTCATATCCTGAAGAGTTCTTCAGATAAGAACCTACACTGCACTCGAAGGCACCCAAAATATATAGTCTAACCTGTGCACTAATGCACTGTCTGACAACCTGAGCCCGGACCTCGTGACCAACACCCAGACAGCTGACCGCACACTGAGCACATCAGTCCTGCCATGGCATTAGTTCATCATCTCTTCCCTACCTCAGTTTTCAGGCTTCTGAACCTAGACCTTATCTCCAATCACTGCCAGGGGTGACTGTGATGCAGAAATCAGAACTCTTACTTAACCATGGCAGAAACCTTGTTGTTGGCATGTTGTCCAACGTTCAGTGTAGGAGAAACCACATTCACCCTGAGGCCCCGCCCATTCTTGAGTGCGACGAGGGCAGAAACACGCATTGTGACCCTCAGCGTGAGTCCTGTCCTCTAGTACGTCCTCTCAGTGGCTGGACCATTAGATGTCATAATGGGCTTGACAAGTCCCTAGGCCCCAATTTTTAACCAGATTTCTGGTTGTCTAGTCGCCCCTCCCCAGGGCTCTATTCTGGAATCCCTCATTCGGTGGGACGCCTGAGTTTGAAAAACAAAACAAAACAAATCAACAACAACAGAACAACGGACTTCTTCCGTCCCATAGATTGACCCCAAACTCTTTGGACGGGGCCAAACCCCCAGAGAGTAAGACTCGTCCATTTGCCATGAAGACACCCGGAAATTTGACGACCATGAGTGACACGATATCCAGGGACAAAAACTTGAGGAAGAGACTCATCCTCGCCCTTTTTTCATATCCCGAAGAGTTCTCCTCATGGTCTGTAGATCAGTACTGCCATACATATGACCCGAAAAATAAGCTGAGTTTGTGTTTTCAGAAAACTGTCCAAAAAGCCCTGGCCTACACACCCTACAGGCTCAGGCCCCTGGAGCCAAACCTGACGACTGTGCTTTGCCACTACAAGAGAATTGTATGTGCCCACTCCAATGGCCACAACCCTACTAATATGATAAACGTCCAAATTCCCTGAGGCCATCCCAATATTGTGGCTTCCCCGGACAAACAGGGGCAATCTGGGCCCATCTGAGCACTTACCTGCTCTCCCACCGGAAGACTGATGTCCCCAGATGTAAAAAGGTATGAACAGGCCCCTAGGCACCTATCGGATCCATTGCTTTGGTTTCCAGGCATCTCTCCTCAGAGCCCTGGATTTCAATATCAGCATATTGCTGTTTCTTGACTCACCCATCAGAACAAATCTCATCTACACATGGGAAACTTGCATGATGGAGCTGTGTGAAAGCCTCTCTTTAGGAGAACCCTTCAGGGCTCCAGGGCCACCGCTTCATTCCAAGGTCTCCATAGACACAAAATCATATTAGGACACATCCACGGGAGAGTCCATCTCAACTCATCCTCCTTGGTTGCTCCACCAGATCCAGCAGATCTGACCTGTCTTGTTGCTTGGAGACAAATGAAATGCGAGGTAGGCTACCCAGCCATCCATCCTTAGATCCCTGCTCGCAATCGTGTCCTGGAGCCAACCAACAGGTCTCAATTGTCCTCAGAGGATCTTGGAGTTGGGAGATTCTCACAACTCCCATCGTGGGAAAACACCCAAGGCCTCGTGATCCACCCCCCCCCTTCAGGAAGGGGCCATCAGGGACAGTATGTCCAACCTGAGCGATCGTCTGATCCTCACCCAGACTTCAGATGCACGAGATCTCGATTCAGGTCTCACCCAGAAACCTAGGCCTAGTTTGGGTTTGCAGACTTCCGTCCTCAGTCTACTGGCCCACAAGCCCTCCAGTTTGGCTATCCAGAACTACAATGCAGCACTCTGCTTGCCGTCCAGAAGAAAAACATTGCCCTCTGGGGCTACCCAGAAACACCAAATGAGGATCAACCTGCACACCATTCGGCTCTACCCCAAATATATAGGCTGACCTGGGCACTAATGCCCTTTCTGACACAGCCTGAGCCTGGAGTTCCTGGCTCCACCCAGACAGCTGGCCTCACACTGAGCACATCGGATCCGCCATGGCCTTAGGACGTCATTTCTTCTCAACCTCGGTTTTTAGGCTTCAAAACCTAGACCTTATCTCCAATCACGGCCCGGGTTTGAAAATGATGCAGAAATCAGAACTCTTTCCCCATGGCAAGAAACCTTGTGTTTGGCATGTTTTACAAGGTTCTGTACTTGAAACCAGTCTGGATATGAGGCCACGACAATGCTTGCGGGCCACATTGGTCACAAACACACATTGTGACCCTCAGCCTGAGCCCAGTCCTCAGGTAAGGCCTCTCAGTGGCTGGATGGAGAGACAGCATATTGGGCTTGCCATGCCCCTAGGCCCCAAATTTTAACCATAGTTCGGGTTTTCCCTTCAGTTTTCCCCATGGCTCTGCTTTGGAATTCCTCTTTTGGTGGGACACCTGTGGTAACAAACCTGAAAGGACCATCCAAACCCACAGATTGACGAAAAACAATTGGTCGGGCCAAATCCAGAGAGAAGCAAGATTCGTCCATGTCCCATGAGGCCACCCCAACATTCCACGGCCATCGCTGATACAAAATCCAGAGACAAAAGCCTGAGCACGCGCCTCAGACTCGCTCATTCTTCATATCCTGAAGAGTTCTTCAGATTAGAACCTACACGGCAATCGAAGGCACCCATAATATATAGTCTAACCTGGGCACTAATGCACTGTCTGACAACCTGAGCCCGGACCTCGTGACCAACACCCAGACAACTGACCGCACACTGAGCACATCAGACCCGCCATGGCCTTAGGTCATCATCTCTTCCCTACCTCAGTTTTCAGGCTTCAGAACCTAGACCTTATCTCCAATCACTGCCCAGGGGTGACTGTGATGCAGAAATCAGAACTCTTCCTTAACCATGGCAAGAAACCTTGTGGTTGGCATGTTGTCCAACGTTCAGTGTAGGAGAAAACAGCATTCACCCTGAGGCCCCGTCCATTCTTGAGTGCAACGAGGGCATAAACACGCATTGTGACCCTCAGCGTGAGTCCTGTCCTCTAGTACGTCCTCTCAGTGGCTGGACCATTAGATGTCATAATGGCCTTGACATGTCCCTAGGCCTCAATTTTTAACCACATTTCTGGTTGTCCAGTCGCCCGTCCCCAGGGCTCTACTCTGGAATCCCTCATTCGGTGGGACACCTGAGGTTGAAAAACAAAACAAAACAAATCAACAACAACAGAACAACGGACTTCTTCCGTCCCACAGAATGACCCCAAACTCTTTGGACGGGGCGAAACCCCCAGAGAGTAAGACTCGTCCATTTCCCATGAAGTCACCCGGAAATTTCACCACCATGTGTGACCCGATATCCAGAGACAAATACATGAGCAAGAGCCTCACACTCGCCCTTTTTTCATATCCCGAAGAGTTCTCCTCATGGTCTGTAGATCAGTCCTGCCATACCTATGACCCGAAACATAAGCCGAGTTTGTGTTCTCAGACAACTGTCCAAAGCCCTGGCCTACACACCCTACAGGCTCAGGCCCCTGGAGCCAAACCTGACGACTGTGCTTGCCCTCTCCAAGGGAATTGTATGTGCCCATTCCAATGGCCACAACCCTACTAAGAGGATAAACCTCCAAAGCCCCCGAGGCCATCCCAATATTTGTGGCTTCCCAGGACAAACAGGGGCAATCTGGGCCCATCTGAGCACCTACAGCCACTCAGACGCGTAGCCTGATGTCCCCAGAGGTAAAAAGGAACGAACAGGCCCCTAGGCACCTATCGGATCCATTGGTTTGGCTTCCAGGCATCCCTCCTCAGAGGCCTGGATTTCAATAACAGCATATGGCTGTTTCTTGACTCACCCATCAGAACAAATCTCATCTACACATGGGAAATTTGCACGATGGAGCTGTATAAGCCTCTCTTTAGGAGAACCTTAAGGGCTCCAGTGCCACCGATAATCCAAGGTCTCCATAGACGCAAAATCATATTAGGACACATCCACAGGAGAGTCCATTTAACTCAGCCTCCTCGGGTGCTCCTCCAGATCCAGCATATCTAACCTGTCTTGTTGCATGCAGACAATTGGAATGCGAGATGGGCTACCCAGCCATCCATCCTTAGAACCCTACTCGGAATCGTTGTCCTGGAGCCAACCAACAGGTCTCAATTGTCCTGCAGAAGAATCTTTGCAGTTGGGAGCTTCTCACAACTCCCATCGTGGGAAAACCCGCATGGCCTCGTGATCCACGCCCCCCTTCAAGAAGGGGCCATCAGGGACAGAATGTCCAACAAGAGCGATCGTCTGATCCTCGCCCTGACTTCAGATGCACGAGATCTAGATTCTGGTCTCACCCAGTAACCTAGGCCTAGCTTGGGTTCTCAGACTTCCGTCCTCAGACTACTGACCCACAAGCCATCCAGTTTGGCAATCCAGAACTACAGTGCAGCACTCTGCCTGCCCTCCAGAGGAAAACATGGCCGTCTGGGGCTACCCAGAAACCCCAAATGAGATTCAACCTGCACGCCATTCGGCTGTACCAAAAATATATATGCTGACCTGCGCACTAATGCCCTTTCTGAGACAGCCTGAGTCTGGACCTCCTGGCCCCACCCAGACAGCTGGCCGCACACTGAGCTCATATGACCTGCCATGGCCTTAGGTCTTCATCTCTTCTCAATATCGGGTTTCAGGCTTCAGAACCTAGACATTATCACCAATCACGGCCCGGGTGTGAAAATGATGCAGAAATCAGAACGCTTTCCCCATGGCAAGAAACCTTGTGGTTGGCATGTTGTCCAAGGTTCAGTGTACTTGAAACCAGTGTGGCCCATGAGGCCCCGCCCATGCTTGCGGGCCACATTGGTCACAAACACACATTGTGACCCTCAGCCTGAGGCCAGTCCTCAGGTAAGGCCTCTCAGTGGCTGGATGGAGAGACAGCATATAAGGCTTGCCATGCCCCTAGGCCCCAATTTTTAACCATAGTTCGGGTTGTCCCTTCACTCTTCCCCAGGGCTCTGATTTGGAATTCCTCTTTTGGTGGGACACCTGAGGTAACAAACCTAAAAGGAGTCCTCCCATCCCACAGATTGACGAAAAACAATTGGGATCGGGCCAAGTCCACAGAGAGCAAGATTCAACCATGGCCCGTGAGGCCTCCCCAACATTCCACGCCATCGCTGATACAAAATCCAGGGACAAAAGCCTGAGCACGCGCCTCAGACTCGCTCATTCTTCATATCCTGAAGAGTTCTTCAGATAAGAACCTACACGTCACTCGAAGGCACCCAAAATATATAGTCTAACCTGGGCACTAATGCACTGTCTGACAACCTGAGCCCGGACCTCGTGACCAACACCCAGACAGCTGACTGCACACTGAGCACATCAGACCCGCCATGGCCTTAGGTCATCATCTGTTATCAACCTCAGTTTTCAGTCTTCAAAACCTAGACCTTATCTCCAATCACTGCCCAGGGGTGACTATGATGCAGAAATCAGAACCCTTCCTTACCCAAGGCAAGAAACCATGTGGTTGGCATGTTGTCCAACGTTCAGTGTAGGAGAAACCAGCATTCACCCTGACGCCACGCCCATTCTTGAGTGCGACGAGGGCATTAACACGCATTGTGACCCTCAGTGTGAGTCCTGTCCTCTAGTATGTCCTCTCAGTGGCTGGACCATTAGATGTCATAATGGGCTTGACATGTCCCTAGGCCTCAATTTTTAACCAGATTTCTGGTTGTCCAGTCGCCCCTCCCAGGGCTCTACTCTGGAATCCCTCATTTGCTGGGACACCTGAGGTTGAAAAACAAAACAAAACAAATCAATAACAACAGAACAACGGACTTCTTCCATCCCACAGAATGACCCCAAACTCTTTGGACGGGGCCAAACCCCCATAGAGTAAGACTCGTCCATTTCCCATGAAGTCACCCGGAAGTTTCACGACCATGGGTGACACGATAACCAGAGATAAAACTTGAGCAAGAGCCTCAAACTCGCCTTATTTTCATATCCCGAAGAGTTCTCCTCATAGTCTGTAGATCAGTCCTGCCATACCTATGAAACGAAACATAAGCGAAGTTTGTGTTTTCAAACAACTGTCCAAAAAGCCCTGTCCTACACACTCTACAGGATCAGGCCCCTGGAGCCAAACCTGACGACTGTGCTTGCCCTCTCCAAGGGAATTGTGTGTGCCCATTCCAATGGCCACAACCCTACTAATAGGATAAACCTCCAAAGTCCCTGAAGCCATCCCAATATTTGTGGCTTCCCAGGACAAACAGGGGCAATCTGGGCCCATCTGAGCACCTACCGGCACTCAGACCCGTAGACTGTTGTCCCCAGAGGTAAAAAGGAACGAACAGGCACCTAGGCACATATCCGATCCATTGCTTTGGTTTCCAGGAATCTCTCCTCAGAGGAATGGATTTCAATAACAGCATATGGCTGTTTCTTCACTCACCCATCAGAACAAATCTCATCTACACATGGGAAACTTGCACGATGGAGCTGTGTGAAAGCCTCTCGTTAGGAGAACCCTTCAGGGCCCCACTGCCACCGCTTCATTCCAAGGTCTCCATAGACATATTATCATATTAGGACACATCCACGCGAGAGTCCGTTTCAACTCACCCTCCTCGGTTGCTCCCCCAGATCCAGCAGATCTATCCTGTCTTCTTGCTTGCAGACAATTGGAATGCGAGATGGGCTACCCAGCCATCCATCCTTAGAACCCTGCTCGGAATCGTTGTCCTGGAGCCAACCAACAGGTCTCAATTGTCCTGCAGAAGAATCTTTGCAGTTGGGAGCTTCTCACAACTCCCATCGTGGGAAAACCCGCATCGCCTCGTGATCCACCCCACCTTCAAGAAGGGTCCATCAGGGACAGAATGTCCAACCTGAGCGATCGTCTGATCCTCGCCCTGACTTCAGATGCACGAGATCTAGATTCATGTCTCACCCAGAAACCTAGGCCTAGCTTGGGTTCTCAGACTTCCGTCCTCAGAATACTGGCCCACAAGCCCTCCAGTTTGGCAATCCAGAACTACAATGCAGCACTCTGCCTGCCCTCCAGAAGAAAAATATTGCCGTCTGGGGCTCCCCAGAAACCCCAAATGAGATTCAACATGCACGCCATTCGGCTGTACCCCAAATATATAGGCAGACCTGGGCACTAATGCCCTTTCTGAGACAGCCTGAGTCTGGACCTCCTGGCCCCACCCAGACAGCTGGCCGCACACTGAGCTCATATGACCTGCCATGGCCTTAGGTCTTCATCTCTTCTCAATCTCGGATTTCAGGCTTCAGAACCTAGACATTAACTCCAATCACGGCCCGGGTTTGAAAATGATGCAGAAATCAGAACGCTTTCCGCATGGCAAGAAACCTTGTGTTTGGCATGTTGTCCGAGGTTCAATGTACTTGAAACCAGTGTGGCCCATGAGGGCCCGCCCATGCTTGCGGCCCACATTGGTCAAAAACACACATTGTGACACTCAGCCTGAGCCCAGTCCTCAGGTAAGGCCTCTCAGTGGCTGGATGGAGAGACAGCATATTGGGCTTGCCATGCCCCTAAGCACCCATTTTTAACAATAGTTCAGGTTGTCCCTTCACTCTTCCCCAGGGCTCTGATTTGGAATTCCTCTTTTGGTCGGTCACCTGAGGTAACAAAACTAAAAGGAGTCCTCCCATCCCACAGATTGACGAAAACCAATTGGGATCGGGTCAAGTCCACAGAGAGCAAGATTCGTCCATGGCCCATGAGGCCTCCCCAACAATCCACGGCCATCGCTGATACAAAATCCAGAGACAAAAGCCTGAGCACGCGCCTCAGACTCGCTCATTCTTCATATCCTGAAGGGTTCTTCAGATAAGAACCTACACGGCACTCGAAGGCACCCAAAATATATAGTCTAACCTGGGCACTAATGCACTGTCTGACAACCTGAGCCCGGACCTCGTGACCAACATCCACACAGCTGACCGCACACTGAGCACATCAGACCCGCCACGGCCTTAGGTCATCATCTCTTACCTACCTCAGTTTTCAGTCTTCAAAACCTAGACCTTATCTCCAATCACTGCCCAGGGGTGACTATGATGCAGAAATCAGAACCCTTCCTTACCCAAGGCAAGAAACCATGTGGTTGGCATGTTGTCCAACGTTCAGTGTAGGAGAAACCAGCATTCACCCTGACGCCCCGCCCATTCTTGAGTGCGACGAGGGCATAAACACGCATTGTGACCCTCAGTGTGAGTCCTGTCCTCTAGTACGTCCTCTCAGTGGCTGGAACATTAGATGTCATAATGGGCTTGACATGTCCCTAGGCCCCAATTTTTAACCAGATTTATGGTTGTCCAGTCGCCCCTCCCAGGGCTCTACTCTGGAATCCCTCATTTGCTGGGACACCTGAGGTTGAAAAACAAAACAAAACAAAGCAATAACAACAGAACAACGGACTTCTTCCATCCCACAGAATGAACCCAAAGTCTTTGGACGGGGCCAAATCCCCAGAGAGTAAGACTCGTCCATTTCCCATGAAGTCACCCGGAAAATTCAGGACCATGAGTGACACGATAACTAGAGATAAAAACTTGAGCAAGAGCCTCACACTCGCCCTATTTTCATATTCCGAAGAGTTCTCCTCATGTTCTGTAGATCTGTCCTGCCATAACTATGACCCGAAACATAAGCCGAGTTTGTGTTTTCAAACAACTGTCCAAATAGCCCTGGCCTAAACACCCTACAGGCTCAGGACCCTGGAGCCAAACCTGACGACTGTGCTTGCCCTCTCCAAGGGAATTGTGTGTGCCCATTCCAATGGCCACAACCCAACTAAGAGGATAAACCTCCAAAGTCCCTGAGGCCATCCGAATATTTGTGGCTTCCCAGGACAAACAGGGGCAATCTGGGCCCATCTGAGCACCTACCGGCACTCAGACCCGTAGACTGATGTCCCCAGAGGTAAAAAGGAACGAACAGCCCCTTAGGCACATATCCGATCCATTGCTTTGGTTTCCAGGCATCTCTCCTCAGAGGAATGGATTTCAATAACAGCATATGGCTGTTTCTTGATTCACCCATCAGAACAAATCTCATCTACACATGGGAAACTTGCACGATGGAGCTGTGTGAAAGCCTCTCGTTAGGAGAAGCCTTCAGGGCCCCTGTGCCACCGCTTCATTCCAAGTTCTCCATAGACATATTATCATATTAGGACACATCCACGGGAGAGTCCATTTCAACTCAGCCTCCTCGGTTGCTCACCCAGATCCAGCAGATCTAACCTGTCTTGTTGCTTGCAGACAATTGGAATGAGAGATGGGCTACCCAGCCATCCATCCTTAAAACCCTGCTCGGAATCGTTGTCCTGGAGCCAACCAACAGGTCTCAATTGTCCTGCAGAAGAATCTTTGCAGTTGGGAGCTTCTCACAACTCCCATCGTGGGAAAACCCGCATGGTCTCGTGATCCACGCCCCCCTTCAAGAAGGGGCCATCAGGGACAGAATGTCCAACCTGAGCGATCGTCTGATCCTCGCCCTGACTTCAGATGCACGAGATCTAGATTCAGGTCTCACCCAGAAACCTAGGCCTAGCTTGGGTTCTCAGACTTCCGTCCTCAGAATACTGGCCCACAAGCCCTCCAGTTTGGCAATCCAGAACTACAATGCAGCACTCTGCCTGCCCTCCAGAAGAAAAACATTGCCGTCTGGGGCTACCCAGAAACCCCAAATGAGATTCAACCTGCACGCCATTCGGCTGTACCCCAAATATATAGGCTGACTTGGGCACTAATGCCCTTTCTGAGACAGCCTGAGTCTGGACCTCCTGGCCCCACCCATATAGCTGGCCGCACACTGTGCTCATATGACCTGCCATGGCCTTAGGTCTTCATCTCTTCTCAATCTCGGGTTTCAGCCTTCAGAACCTAGACTTTATCTCCAATCATGGCCCGGTTTGAAAATGATGCAGAAATCAGAACGCTTTCCGCATGGCAAGAAACCTTGTGTTTGGCATGTTGTCCAAGGTTCAATGTACTTGAAACAAGTGTGGCCCATGAGGCCCCGCCCATGCTTGCGGGCCACATTGGTCACAAACACACATTGTGACCCTCAGCCTGAGCCCAGTCCTCAGGTAAGGCCTCTCAGTGGCTGGATGGAGAGAAAGCCTATTGGGCTTGCCATGTCCATAGGCCCCCATTTTTAACCATAGTTCGGGTTGTCCCTCACTCTTCCCCAGGGCTCTGATTTGGAATTCCTCTTTTGGTCGGACACCTGAGGCAACAAACCTAAAAGGAGGCCTCCCATCCCACAGATTGACGAAAAACAATTGGGATCAGGCCAAGTCCACAGAGAGCAAGATTCAACCATGGCCCGTGAGGCCTCCCCAACATTCCACGCCATCGCTGATACAAAATCCAGGGACAAAAGCCTGAGCACGCGCCTCAGACTCGCTCATTCTTCATATCCTGAAGAGTTCTTCAGATAAGAACCTACACGTCACTCGAAGGCACCCAAAATATATAGTCTAACCTGGGCACTAATGCACTGTCTGACAACCTGAGCCCGGACCTCGTGACCAACACCCAGACAGCTGACCGCACCCTGAGCACATCAGACCCGCCATGGCCTTAGGTCATCATCTGTTATCTACCTCAGTTTTCAGTCTTCAAAACCTAGACCTTATCTCCAATCACTGCCCAGGGGTGACTATGATGCAGAAATCAGAACCCTTCCTTACCCAAGGTAAGAAACCATGTGGTTGGCATGTTGTTCAACGTTCAGTGTAGGAGAAACCAGCATTCATCCTGACGCCACGCCCATTCTTGAGTGCGACGAGGGCATTAACACGCATTGTGACCCTCAGTGTGAGTCCTGTCCTCTAGTATGTCCTATCAGTGGCTGGACCATTAGATGTCATAATGGGCTTGACATGTCCCTAGGCCTCAATTTTTAACCAGATTTCTGGTTGTCCAGTCGCCCCTCCCAGGGCTCTACTCTGGAATCCCTCATTTGCTGGGACACCTGAGGTTGAAAAACAAAACAAAACAAATCAATAACAACAGAACAACGGACTTCTTCCATCCCACAGAGTGACCCCAAACTCTTTGGACCGGGCCACAACCCAGAGAGTAAGACTCGTCCATTTACCATGAAGTCACCCGGAAGTTTCACGACCATGGGTGACACGATAACCAGAGATAAAACTTGAGCAAGAGCCTCAAACTCGCCCTATTTTCATATCCCGAAGAGTTCTCCTCATGGTCTGTAGATCAGTCCTGCCATACCTATGACCCGAAACATAAGCCGAGTTTGTGTTTTCAAACAACAGTCCAAAAAGCCCTGGCCTACACACTCTACAGGATCAGGCCCCTGGAGCCAAACCTGACGACTGTGCTTGCCCTCTCCAAGGGAATTGTGTGTGCCCATTCCAATGGCCACAACCCTACTAATAGGATAAACCTCCAAAGTCCCTGAAGCCATCCCAATATTTGTGGCTTCCCAGGACAAACAGGGGCAATCTGGGCCCATCTGAGCACCTACCGGCACTCAGACCCGTAGACTGTTGTCCCCAGAGGTAAAAAGGAACGAACAGGCACCTAGGCACATATCCGATTTATTGCTTTGGTTTCCAGGAATCTCTCCTCAGAGGAATGGATTTCAATAACAGCATATGGCTGTTTCTTGACTCACCCATCAGAAAAAATCTCATCTACACACGGGAAACTTGCACGATGGAGTTGTGTGAAAATCTCTCGTTAGGAGAAGCATTCAGGGCCCCAGTGCCACCGCTTCATTCCAAGGTCTCCATAGACATATTATCATATTAGGATACATCCACGGGAGAGTCCATTTCAACTCACCCTCCTCGGTTGCTCCCCCAGATCCAGCAGATCTAACCTGTCTTCTTGCTTGCAGACAATTGGAATGCGAGATGGGCTACCCAGCCATCCATCCTTAGAACCCTGCTCGAAATCGTTGTCCTGGAGAAAACCAACAGGTCTCAATTGTCCTGCAGAAGAATCTTTGCAGTTGGGAGCTTCTCACAACTCCCATCGTGGGAAAACCCGCATGGTCTCGTAATCCACGCCCCCCTTCAAGAAGGGGCCATCAGGGACAGAATGTCCAACCTGAGCGATCGTCTGATCCTCGCCCTGACTTCAGATGCACGAGATCTAGATTCAGGTCTCACCCAGAAACCTAGGCCTAGCTTGGGTTCTCAGACTTCCGTCCTCAGAATACTGGCCCACAAGCCCTCTAGTTTGTCAATCCAAAGCTACAATGCAGCACTCTGCCTGCCCTCCAGAAGAAAATCATTGCCCTCTGCGGCTACCCAGTAACCCCAAATGAGGATCAACTGGGAACGCATTTCGGCTGTACCCCAATATAGGCTGAGCTGGGCACTAATGCCCTTTCTGACACAGCCTGAGCCTGGACCTCCGGGCCCCACCCAGACAGCTGGACGCACACTGAGCACATCGGACCCGCCATGGCCTTAGGTCGTCATCGCTTCTCAACCTCGGTTTTCAGGCTTCAGAACCTAGACCTTATCTCCTATCACGGCCCGTGTTTGAAAATGATGCAGAAATCAGAACTCTTTCCCCATGGCAAGAAACATTGTGGTTGGCATGTTGTCGAAGGTTCATTGTAGTTGAAACCAGTGTGGCCCTTGAGGCACCGCCCATGCTTGCGGGCCACCTTGGTCACAAACACACATTGTGACCCTCAGCCTGAGCGCAGTCCTCAGGTAAGGCCTCTCAGTGGCTGGATGGAGAGACAGCATATTGGTCTTGCCATGCCCCTAGGCTCCAATTTTTAACCATAGTTCGGGTTTTCCCTTCACTCTTCCCCAGGTCTCTGCTTTGGAATTCCGCTTTTGGTGGGACTCCTGAGGTAACAAACCTGAAAGGAGTCTTCCCATCCCACAGATTGACGAAAAGCAATTGGTTCGGGCCAAATCCACAGAGAGCAAGAATCGTCCATGGCCAATGAGGCCTCCCCAACATTCCACGGCCATCGCTGATACAAAATCCCGAGACAAAAGCCCGAGCACGCAGCTCAGACTCGCGCATTCTTCATATCCTGAAGAGTTCTACAGATAAGAACTTACACGGCACTCGAATGCACCTAAAATATATAGTCTAACCTGGGCACTAATGTACTGTCTGACAACCTGAGCCCGGACTTCGTGACCAACACCCAGACAGCTGACCGCACACTGAGCACATCAGACCCGCCATGGCCTTAGGTCATCTTCTCTTCCCTACCTCAGTTTTCAGGCTTCAGAATCTAGACCTTATCTCCAGTCACTGCCCAGGGGTGAGTGTGATGCAGAAATCAGAACTCTTCCTTACCCATGGCAAGAAACCTTGTGGTCGGCATGTTGTCCAACGTTCAGTGTAGGAGAAACCAGCATTCAGCCTGAGGCCCCGCCCATTCTTGAGTGCAACGAGGGCATAACACGCATTGTGACCCTCAGCGTGAGTCCTGTCCTCTAGTATGTCCTCTCAGTGGCTGGAACATTAGATGTCATAATGGGCTTGGCATGTCCCTAGGCCCCCATTTTTAACCAGATTTCTGGTTGTCCATTCGGCCCTCCCCAGGGCCCTACTCTGGAATTCCTCATTTGGTGGGACACCTGAGGTTGAAAAACAAAACAAAAAAATCATCAACAACAGAACAACGGAATTCTTCCATCCCACAGAATGTCCCCAAACTCTTTGAACGGGGCCAAACCCCCAGAGAGTAAGACTCGTCCATTTCCCATAAAGTCACCTGGAAATTTCAGGACCATGAGTGACACGATATCCAGAGACAAAAACTTGAACAAGAGCCTCACACTCGCCCTTTTTTCATATCCCGAAATGTTCTCCTCATGGTCTGTAGATCAGTCCTGCCATACCTATGTCCCGAAACATAAGCCGACTTTGTGTTTCAGACAACTGTCCAAACAGCCCTGGCCTACACACCCCACAGGCTCAGGCCCCTGGAGCCAAACCTGACGACTGTGCTTGCCCTCTCCAAGGGAATTGTATGTGCCCATTCCAATGGCCACAACCCTACTAAAATGATAAACCTCCAAAGTCCCTGAGGCCATCCCAATAGTGGTGGCTTCCCAGGACAAACAGAAGCAATCTGAGCCCATCTGAGAACCTACCTGCACTCAGACTTGTAGACTGATATCCCCAGAGGTAAAAAGGAACGAACAGGCCCCTAGGCCCTAATCGGATCCATTGCTTTGGTTTCCAGGCATCTCTCCTCAGAGGCCTGGATTTCAGTACCAGCATATGGCTGTTTCTTGACTCACCCACCAGAACAAATCTCATCTGCACATGGGAAACTTGCACGTGGGAGTGATGTCAAAGCCTCTGTTTAGGAGAACCCTTCATGGCCCCCCGTGCCACCGCGTCATTCCAAGGTATCCATAGACAAAAACACATTAGGACCCATCCACAGGAGAGTCCATTTCAACTCAGCGTATTCGGTTGCTCTGCGAGATCCAGCAGATCTAACTTGTCTTGTTGCTAGGAGACAATTGGAATGCGAGGTGGGCTACCCAGCCATCCATCCTTAGAACCCTGCTCGGAATCGTCAGCCTGGAGCCAACCAACAGGTCTCAATTGTCCTGCAGAAGAATCTTTGAAGTTGGGAGCTTCTCACAACTCCCATCGTGAGAAAACACCCATGGCCTCCTGATCCCACCCCCTTCATTAAGTGGCCCTCAGGGACTTAAGGTCCAACCTGAGCGATCTTCTGATCCTCACCATGACTTCAGATGCACGAGATCTCGGTTCAGATCTGTAGATTGTGCCTGCCATGTCCTCACCCAGAAACCGAAGCCTAGCTTGTGTCCTCAGACTTCCATCCTCAGACTAATGGCCCACAAGCCCTCCAGTTTTGCAATCCAGAATTAAAATGCAGCACTCTGCCTGACCTCCAGAAGAAAAACATTGCCTTCTGGGGCTACCCAGAAACCCCAAATGAAGATCAACCTGCACGCCACTTGGCTGTACCCAAAATATATAGGCTGACCTGGGCAATAATGCCCTTTGTGACAGAGGCTGAGCCTGGACCTCCTGGCCCCACCCATACAGCTGGCCGCTCACTGAGCACATCGGACCAGCCATTGCCTTAGGTCGTTATCTCTTCGCAGCCTCGGATTTCAGGATTTAGAACCTAGACCTTATCTCCCATCACTGCCCATGTTTGAAAATGATGCAGAAATCAGAACTCTTTCCCGATGGCAAGAAACCTTGTGGTAGGCTAGTTGTATAATGTTCAGTGTAGTGGATACCAGTGTGTCCAATGTGGCCCCGCCATTGCTCACGAGCCACATAGGTGGCAAACACACATTGTGACCCTCAGCCTTAGCCCAGTCCTCAGGTAAGGCCTCTAAGTGGCTGGATGAAGAGACAGCATATTGGGCTTGCCATGCCCCTAGGCCCCAATTTTTAACAATAGTTCGGGTTGTCCCTTCACTCTTCCTCAGGGCTCTGCTTTGGAACTCCTCTTTTGGTGGGACACCTGAGATAACAACCCTGAAAGGAGTCCTCCATCCAACAGATTGACGAAAAACAATGGGATCGCGCCAAATCCACAGAGAGCAAGATTCGTCCATGGCCTATGAGGCCTCCTCTACATTCCACGGCCATCTCTGAAACAAAATCCAGAGACAAAAGCCTGTGCAAGCGCCTCAGACTCGCACTATCTTCATATCCTGAAGATGTCTTCTCATGGTTTGTACATCGGGCCTGCCATACCTACGTCCCCAAACAAAAGCTGAGTTTGTGTTTTCAGACTTCTGTCCTCAAAGTCCTGGGCCACACACCATCCAGGCTGGGGACCCTGGAGCCACACATTAGGACTGTGCCTACCCAATCCATGGGAATTCTGCCCATTCCATTGTCCAAAATCGTACAAATTAGGAGAACCCTCCAAAATCTCTGAGGCCATCCCAATAGTATTGGTCGCCCGGGACAAAAAAGGTCAGTCTGTCACCCGCTGAGCATCTAACTCCACTAATACCCTAGATGGATGTCCCCAGAGAAGAAGATTGAACCAGACAGGACCCTAGGCCAAAATCGGATCCATTGCTTTGGTTTACAGGCATGTCTCCTCAAAACCCTGGATTCCAATACCAGCATTGGTGTTTTCCTGAGGCACCCATCAGAACAAACCTCGTCTCCACAAGGAAACTTGTGCATGGGAGCTATGTCAAAAGCTTAGGAGAATACTTCAGGGTCCCGGTGCCACCGCCCCATTCCAAGGCCCTCATGGACACAAACACACATTAGACCCATCCTCAGGAAAGTCCATTTCAACTCAGCCACCCCGGTTGCTCCCGCAGAGCCATCAGATCTAAACTGTCTTGTCGCTAGGAGACAATTGGAATGCGAGGCGGGCTTCCCAGGCATCCATCCTTGAACGTTGGTCTGCACTCATCCATATGGGATGTCCTGGAGCTGTCCAACAGGTCTCAATTGTCCCGCAGAAGGAATCATAGGAGGGGGCATCCCACCACTCCAAACGTGGGAAAACCTCCACGGCCTCGAGATTCGGCTCCCTTTATGAGGGGCCCGTCATGAACAGAAAATCCAAGCTGAGCCAACGTCTGATCCTCGCTCTGCCTTCAGATGCATGAGATATTGCTTCAGATCTTCAGGGGGTTCATGCCGTGCCCTCGCCCTGAAACCCAAGTCTAGCTGTCCCTAGGACCCAATTTTAACCAGATTTCTGGTTGCCCAATCGCCCCTCCCCAGGGCTCTATTCTGGAATCCCTCATTTGGTGGGACCCCTGAGTTTGAAAAACAAAACTATACAAAACAACAACAACAAAAACGGACTTATTCCGTCCCACAGAATGACCCCAAACTCTTTGGATTAGGCCAAACCCCCAGGTAGTAAGACTCGCCCATTTCCCATGAAGTCATCCGGAAATTTCATGACCATGAATGGCATGATATCCAGAGATAAATACTTGAGCAAGAGCCCAACACTCGCCCTTTTTTCATATCCCGAAGAGTTCTCCTCATGGTCTGTAGATCAGTCCTGCCATACCTATGACCCGAAACATAAGCCGTGTTTCTGTTTTCAGACAACTGTCCCAACAGCTCTGGCCTACACACCCTACAGGCTCAGGCCCCTGAGGCCAAACCTGAAGACTGTGCTTGGCCTCTCCAAGGGAATTGTATGTGCCCATTCCAATGGCCACAACCCTACTAAGAGGATAAACCTCCATAATTCCTGAGGCCATCCCAATATTTGTGGCTTCCCAGGACAAACAGGGGCAATCTGAGCCCATCTGAGCACCTACCTGCACTCAGACCCTTGGACTGATATCCCCAGAGGTAATAAGGAACGAACAGGCCCCTAGGCAACTATCGGATCCATTGCTTTGGTTTCGAGGCATCTCTCCTCAGGGGCCTGGATTTCAATAACAGCATATGGCTGTTTCTGGACTCACCATCAGAACAAATCTCATCTACACATGGGAAACTTGCACGATGGAGCTGTGAGAAAGCCTCTCTTTAGGAGAACCCTTCAGGGCCCCAGTGCCACCGCTTCATTCCAAGGTCTCCATAGACACAAAATCATATTAGGTCACAACCACGGGAGAGTCCATTTTAACTCAGCCTCCTCGGTTGCTCCCCCAGATCCAGCAGATCTGACCTGTCTTGTTGCTTGGGAACAATTAGAATGCGAGGTAGGCTACCCAGCAATCCATCCTTAGAACCCTGCTGGGAATCGTTGTCCTGGAGCCTACCAATAGGTTCAATTGTCCTGCAGAAGAATCTTTGCAGTTGGGAGCTCCTCACAACTCCCATCGTGGGAAAACCCCCAAGGCCTCGTGATCCACCCCCCCTTCAAGAAGGGGCCATCAGGGACAGAATGTCCAACCTGAGCGTTCTTCTGATCCTCGCCCTGACTTCAGACACACGAGATCTCGATTCAGGTCTGTACATTGTGCCTGCCATATCCTCACTCAGAAACCTAGGCCTAGCTTGGGTTCTCAGACTTCCGTCCTCAGACTACTGGCCCACAAGCCCTCCAGTTTGGCAATCCAGAACTACAATGCAGCACATTGCCTGCCCTCCAGAAGAAAAACATTGCCCTCTGGGGCTACCCTGAAACTCCCAATGAGGACCAACCTGCACAGCATTTGGCTTACCCGAAATATATAGGCTGATCTGGGCACTAATGCCCTTTCTGACACATCCTGAGCCGGGATCTCCTTGCCTCACCCAGACAGCTGGCGGCAGACTGAGCACATCGTATTTTTCATGGCCTTAGATCGTCATCTATTCCGAGCCTCGGTTTTCAGGCTTCAGATCCTAGACCTTATTTCCAATCACGGCCCGGTTTTGAAAATGATGCAGAAATCAAAACTCTTTCCCCATGGCAAGAAACCTTGTGGTTGGCATGTTGTCCAGGTTCAGTGTAGTTGAAACCAGTGTGGCCCATGAATCCCCGCCCATGCTTGCGGGCCACATTGGTCACAAACAAACATTGTGACGCTCAGCCTGAGCACAGACCTCAGGTAAAGCCTCTCATTGGCTGGATGGAGAGACAGCATATTGGGCTTGCCATTCCCTTAGCCCCAATTTTTAACCATAGTTCGGGTTGTCCCTTCACTCTTCCCCAGGGCTCTGCTTTGGAATTCCTATTTTGGTGGGACACCTGAGGTTACAAACCTGAAAGGAGTCCTCCCATCCCACAGATTGACGAAAAACCATTGGGATCGGGCCAAGTCCACAGAGAGCAAGATTCGTCCATGGCCCATGAGGCCTCCCCAACATTCCACGGCCATCGCTGATACAAAAGCCAGAGACAGAAGCCTGAGCACGCGCCTCAGACTCGCTCATTCTTCATATCCTGAAGAGTTCTTCAGATAAGAACCTACACGGCACTCGAAGGCACCCAAAATATATAGTCTAACCTGGGCACTAATCCACTCTCTGACAACGTGAGCCCGGACCTCGTGACCAAAGCCCAGACAGCTGACCACACACTGAGCACATCGGACCCGCCATGCCCTTAGGTCATCATCACATCCCTACCTCAATTTTCAGGCTTCAGAACCTAGACCTTATCTCCAATCACTGCCCAGGGGTGACTGTGATGCAGAAATCAGAACTCTTACCTTACCCATGGCAAGAAACCTTGTGGTTGGCATGTAGTCCAACGTTCAGTGTAGGAGAAACCAGCATACACCCTGAGGCCCCGCCCATTCTTGAGTGAGATGAGGGCATAAACACGCATTGTGACCCTCAGCGTGAGTCCGTTCCTCTAGCACGTCCTCTCAGTGACTGGACCATTAGATGTCATAATGGGCTTGACATGTCCGTAGGCTCCAATTTTTAACCAGATTTCTGGTTGTCCAGTCGCCCCTCCCCAGGGCCCTACTATGGAATCCCTCATTTGGTGGGACACCTGAGGTTGAAAAACAGAACAAAACAAATCAACAACAACAGAACACGGACTTCTTCCATCCCACAGAATGACCCCAAACACTTTGGACGGGGCCAAACTCCTAGAGAGTAAGACTCTTCCATTTCCCATGAAGTCACCCGGAAATTTCACGACCATGAGTGACACGATATCCAGAGACAAAAACTTGAGCAAGAGCCTCACACTCGCCCTTTTTTCATATCCCGAAGTGTTCTCCTCATGGTCTGTAGATCAGTCCTGCCATACCTGTGACCCGAAACATAAGCCGAGTTTGTGTTTTCAAACAACTGTCCAAGCAGCCCTGGCCACACACCCTACAGGCTTAGGTCCCTGGAGCCAAACATGACGACTGTGCTTGCCCTATACAAGGGAATTGAATGTGCCCTCTCCAATGGCCACAACCCTACTAATAGGATAAATCTCCAAACTCCCTGAGGCCATCCCAATATTTGTGGCTTCCCAGGACAATCAGGGGCAATCTGGGCCCATCTGAGCACCTACCGGCGCTCAGACCCGTAGACTGATGTCCCCAGAGGTAAAAAGGAACGAACAGGCACCTAGGCACATATCGGATCCATTGCTTTGGTTTCCAGGCATCTCTCCTCAGAGGCCTGGATTTCAATAACAGCATATGGCTGTTTCTTGACTCACCCATCAGAACAAATCTCATCTCCACAGGGGAAACTTGCACGATGGAGCTCTCTGAAAGCCTCTCATTAGGACTACCCTTCAGAGTCCCAGTGACTCCGCTTCATTCCAAGGTCTCCATAGACACAAAATCATATTAGGACACATCCACGGGAGAGTCCATCTCAACTCATCCTCCTCGGTTGCTCCCCCAGATCCAGCAGTTCTCACCTGTCTTGTTGCTTGGAGACAATTGGAATGTGAAGTGTGCTACCCAGCATTCCATCCTTAGAACCCTGGTGGGAATCGTTGTCCTGGAGCCAACCAATAGGTCTCAATTGTCCTGCAGAAGAATCTTTGCAGTTGGGAGCTCCTCACAACTCCCATCGTGGGAAAACCCCCAAGGCCTCGTGATCCACCCCCCCTTCAAGAAGGGGCCATCAGGGACAGAATGTCCAACCTGAGCGTTCTTCTGATCCTCGCCCTGACTTCAGATGCACGAGATCTCGATTCAGGTCTGTACATTGTGCCTGCCATATCCTCACTCAGAAACCTAGGCCAAACTAGGGTTCTCAGACTTCCGTTCTCTGACTACTGGCCCACAAGCCCTCCAGTTTGGCAATCCAGAACTACAATGCAGCACTCTGCCTGCCCTCCAGAAGAAAAACATTGCCCTCTGGGGCACCCAGAAACCCCAATTGAGGATCAACCTGCACGCCATTCGGCTGTACCCCAAATATATAGGCTGACCTGGGCACTATTGCCCTTTCTGACACAGCCTGAGCCTGGACCTCCTGGCCCCACCCAGACAGCTGGTCGCACACTGAGCACATCGGACCCGTCCTGGCCTTAGTTCGTCATCTCTTCTCAACCTCGGTTTTCAGCCTTCAGAACCTAGACCTTATCTCCAATCACGGCCCAGGTACTAAAATGATGCCGACATCAGAACTCTTTCCCCATGGCAAGAAAACTTGTGGATGGCATGTTATCCAAGGTTCAGTGTATTGAAACCAGAGTGGCCCACGAGGCCCCGCCCATGCCTCTGGGCCACATTGGCCACAAACAGACATTGTGACACTCAGCCTGAGCTCAGTAGTCAGGTAAGGCCTCTCAGTGGCTGGATGGAGAGACAGCATATTGGGCTTGCCATGCCCCTAGGCCCCATATTTTAAACATAGTTCGGGTTACCTTTCACTCTTTCCCAGGGCTCTGCTTTGGAATACCTCTTTGGGTGGGACACCAGAGGTAACTAACTTGAAAGGAGTCCTCCCATCCCACATATTGACGAAAAACATTCGGGATCGTGCCAAATCCACAGAGAGCAAGATTCGTCCATGGCCCATGAGGCCTCCCCATCATTCCACGGCCATCGCTGATACAAAATCCAGAGACAAAAGCCTGAGCACACGCCTCAGACTCGCTCATTCTTCATATCCTGAAGAGTTCTTCAGATAAGAACATACACGTCACTCGAAGGCACCCAAAATTTATAGTCTAACCTGGGCACTAATGAACTGTCTGACAACCTGAGCCCGGACGTCATGACCAACAACCAGACAGCTGTCCGTACACTGAGCACATCATACCCGCCATGGCCTTAGGACATCATCTCTGATCTACCTCAGTTTTAAGGATTCAGAACCTAAACCTTATCTACAATCACTGCCCAGGGATGACTCTGATGCAGAAATCAGAACTCTTCCTTACCCATGGCAAGAAACCTTGTGGTTGGCATGTAGTCCAACGTTCATTGTAGGAGAAACCAGCATTCACCCTAAGGCCCCGCCCATTCTTCAGTGCGATGAGGGCATAAACACGCATTGTGACCCTCAGCGTGAGTCCTGTCCTCTAGTACGTCCTCTCATTGGCTGGACCATTAGATATCATAATGGGCTTGACATGTCCCTAGGCCCCAAATTTTAACCAGATTTCTGGTTGTCCAGTCGCCCCTCCCAGGGCTCTACTCTGGAATCCCTCATTTGGTGGGACACCTGAGGTTGAAAAACAGAACAAAACAAATCAACAACAACAGAACAACGGACTTCTTCCATCCCACAGAATGACCCCAAACTCTTTGGACGGGGCCAAACACCCAGAGAGTAAGACTCGAACATTTCCCATGAAGTCACACGGAAATTTCACGACCATGAGTGACACGATATCCAGAGACAAAAACTTGAGCAAGAGCCTCACACTCGCACTATTTTCATATTCCGAAGAGTTCTCCTCATGGTTTGTAGATCAGTCCTGCCATACCTATGACCCGAAACATAAGCCGAGTTTGTGTTTTCAGACAACTGTCCAAACAGCCCTCGCCTAAACACCCTAGAGGCTCAGGCCCCTGGAGCCAAACCTGACGACTGTGCTTGCCCTCTCCAAGGGAATCGTATGTGCACATTCCAATGGACACAAACCTACTAATAGGATAAACTTCCACAGTTCCTGAGGCCATCCCAATTTTTTGGCTTCCCAGGACAAACAGGTGCAATCTGGGCCCATCTGAGCACCTACCGGCACTCAGATTCGGAGACTGATGTCCCCAGAGGTAAAAAGGAACGATCACGCCCCTAGGCACCTATCGCATCCATTGCTTTGGTTTCCAGGCATCTCTCCTCAGAGGCCTGATTTTCAATAACAGCATATGGCTGTTTCTTGACTCACCCATCAGTACAAATCTCATCTACACATGGGAAACTTGCATGATGGAGCTGTGTGAAAGCCTCTCTTTAGGAGAACCCCTCAGGGCCCCAGTGCCACTGCTTCATTCCAAGGTCTCCATAGACACAAAATCATATTAGGACACATCCACGGGAGAGTCCATTTCAACTCAGCCTCCTCGGTGGCTCCCCCAGATCGAGCAGATATAACCTGTCTTGTTGCTTGGAGAAAATTGGAATGTGAGGTGGTCTACTCAGCCATCCATCCTTAGAGCCCTGCTCGGAATCGATGTCCTGGAGGCAACCAAAAGGTCTCAATTGTTGCAGAAGAATCTTTGCAGTTGGGAGCTTCTCACAACTCGCATCGTGGGAAAACCCCCATGGCCTCGTGATCCACTCCCCCCTTCAAAAATGGGCAATCAGGGACAGAATGTCCAACCCGAGTGATCGACTGATCCTCGCCCTGACTTCAGATGCACAAGATCTCGATCCAGGTCTGTAGATTGTGCCTGCCATATCCTCACTCAGAAACCTAGGCCTAGCTTGGGTTCTCAGACTTCCATCCTCAGACTACTGGCCCACAAGCCCTCCAGTTTGGCATCCAGAACTACAATGCAGCACTCTGCCTGCCCTCCAGAAGAAAAACATTGCACTCTGGGGCACCCAGAAACCCCAAATGAGGATCAACCTGCACGCTATTCGGCTGTACCCCAAATATATAGGCTGACCTTGGCACTAATGCCCTTTCTGACAGAGCCTGAGCCTGGAACTCCTGGCCCCACCTAGACAGCTAGACGCACACTGAGCACATCGGACCCGTCCTGTCCTTAGTTCGTCATCTCTTCTCAACCTCGGTTTTCAGGCTTCAGAACCTAGACCTTATCTCCAATCACGGCCCGGGTTTGAAAATGATGCCGACATCAGAACTCTTTCCCCATGGCAAGAAACCTTGTGGATGGCATGTTGTCCAAGGTTCAGTGTAGTTGAAACCAGAGGGGCCCATGAGGCCCCGCCCATGCTTGCGGGCCACATTGGTCACAAACACACATTGTGACCCTCAGACTGAGCCCAGTCCTCAGGTAAGGCCTCTCAGTGGCTGGATGGAGAGACAGCATATTGGGATTGCCATGCGCCTAGGACCCAAATTTAACCGTAGTTCGGGTTGTCCCGTCACTCTTCCCCAGGGCTCTGCTTTGGAATTCCTCTTTTGGTGGGACACCTTAGGCAAGAAACCTTAAAGGAGTCCTCCATCCCACAGATTGACGAAAAACAATTGGGATCGGGCCAAATCCATAGAGAGCAAGATTCGTCCATGGCCCATGAGGCCACCCCAACATTCCACGGCCATCGCCGATACAAAATCCAGAGACAAAAGCCTGAGCACGCGCCTCAGACTCGCTCATTCTTCACATCCTGAAGAGTTCTTTAGATAAGAACCTACACGGCACTCTAAGGCACCCAAAATACATAGTCTAACGTGGGCACTAATGCACTGTCTGACAACCTGAGTCCGGACCACGTGACCAACACCCAGACAACTGACCCGCCATGGCCTTAGGTCATCATCTCTTCCGTACCTCAGTTTTCAGGCTTCAGAACCTAGACCTTATCTCCAATCACTGCCCATGGGTGACTGTGATGCAGAAATCAGAACTCTTCCTTACCCATGGCAAAAAACCTTGTGGTTGGCATGTTGTCCAACGTTCAGTGTAGGAGACACCAGCATTCAGCCTGAGGCCCCGCCCATTTTTGAGTGCAACGAGGGCATAACACGCATTGTGACCCTCAGCGTGAGTCCTGTCCTCTAGTACGTCCTCTCAGTGGCTGGAACATTAGATGTCATAATGGGCTTGGCATGTCCCTAGGCCCCCATTTTTAACCAGATTTCTGGTTGTCCATTCGGCCCTCCCCAGGGCTCTACTCTGGAATCCCTCATTTGGTGGGACACCTGAGGTTGAAAAACAAAACAAAAAAATCATCAACAACAGAACAACGGAATTCTTCCATCCCACAGAATGTCCCCAAACTCTTTGGAAGGGGCCAAACCCCCAGAGAGTAAGACTCGTCCATTTCCCATGAAGTCACCTGGAAATTTCACGACCATGAGTGACACGATATCCAGAGTCAAAAACTTGAACAAGAGCCTCACACTCGCCTTTTTTTCATATCCCGAAATGTTCTCCTCATGGTCTGTAGATCAGTCCTGCCATACCTATGTCCCGAAACATAAGCCGACTTTGTGTTTCAGACAACTGTCCAAACAGCCCTGGCCTACACACCCCACAGGCTCAGGCCCCTGGAGCCAAACCTTACGACTGTGCTTGCCCTCTCCAAGGGAATTGTATGTGCCCATTCCAATGGCCACAACCCTACTAAAATGATAAACCTCCAAAGTCCCTGAGGCCATCCCAATAGTGGTGGCTTCCCAGGACAAACAGAAGCAATTTGAGCCCATCTGAGAACCTACCTGCACTCAGACTTGTAGACTGATATCCCCAGAGGTAAAAAGGAACGAACAGGCCCCTAGGCCCTAATCGGATCCATTGCTTTGGTTTCCAGGCATCTCTCCTCAGAGGCCTGGATTTCAGTACCAGCATATGGCTGTTTCTTGACTCACCCACCAGTACAAATCTCATCTGCACATGGGAAACTTGCACGTGGGAGTGATGTCAAAGCCTCTGTTTAGGAGAACCCTTCATGGCCCCCGTGCCACCGCGTCATTCCAAGGTATCCATAGACAAAAACACATTAGGACCCATCCACAGGAGAGTCCATTTCAACTCAGCGTATTCGGTTGCTCTGCGAGATCCAGCAGATCTAACTTGTCTTGTTGCTAGGAGACAATTGGAATGCGAGGTGGGCTACCCAGCCATCCATCCTTAGAACCCTGTTCGGAATCGTCAGCCTGGAGCCAACCAACAGGTCTCAATTGTCCTGCAGAAGAATCTTTGAAGTTGGGAGCTTCTCACAACTCCCATCGTGAGAAAACACCCATGGCCTCCTGATCCCCCCCCTTCATGAAGTGGCCCTCAGGGACTTAAGGTCCAACCTGAGCGATCTTCTCATCCTCACCATGACTTCAGATGCACGAGATCTCGGTTCAGATCTGTAGATTGTGCCTGCCATATCCTAACCCAGAAACCTAAGCCTAGCTTGTGTCCTCAGACTTCCATCCTCAGACTAATGGCCCACAAGCCCTCCAGTTTTGCAATCCAGAATTAAAATGCAGCACTCTGCCTGACCTCCAGAAGAAAAACATTGCCTTCTGGGGCTACCCAGAAACCCCAAATGAAGATCAACCTGCACGCCACTTGGCTGTACCCAAAATATATAGGCTGACCTGGGCAATAATGCCCCTTGTGACAGAGGCTGAGCCTGGACCTCCTGGCCCCACCCATACAGCTGGCCGCTCACTGAACACATCGGACCAGCCATTGCCTTAGGTCGTTATCTCTTCGCAGCCTCGGATTTCAGGATTTAGAACCTAGACCTTATCTCCCATCACTGCCCATGTTTGAAAATGATGCAGAAATGAGAACTCTTTCCCGATGGCAAGAAACCTTGTGGTAGGCTAGTTGTATAATGTTCAGTGTAGTGGATACCAGTGTGTCCAATATGGCCCCGCCATTGCTCGCGAGCCACATAGGTGGCAAACACACATTGTGACCCTCAGCCTTAGCCCAGTCCTCAGGTAAGGCCTCTAAGTGGCTGGATGAAGAGACAGCATATTGGGCGTGCCATGCCCCTAGGCCCCAATTTTTAACAATAGTTCGGGTTGTCCCTTCACTCTTCCTCAGGGCTCTGCTTTGGAACTCCTCTTTTGGCGGGACACCTGAGATAACAACCCTGAAAGGAGTCCTCCATCCAACAGATTGACGAAAAACAATTGGGATCGGGCCAAATCCACAGAGAGGAAGATTCGTCCATGGCCCATGAGGCCTCCTCGACATTCCACGGCCATCGCTGAAACAAAATCCAGAGACAAAACCCTGAGCAAGAGCCTCAGACTCGCACTATCTTCATATCCTGAAGATGTCTTCTCATGGTTTGTATCGGGCCTGCCATACCTACGTCCCCAAACATAAGCTGAGTTTGTGTTTTCAGACTTCTGTCCTCAAAGTCCTGGGCCACACACCATCCAGGCTGGGGACCCTGGAGCCACACATTAGGACTGTGCCTACCCAATCCATGGGAATTCTGCCCATTCCATTGTCCAAAATCGTACAAATTAGGAGAACCCTCCAAAGTCTCTGAGGCCATCCCAATAGTATTGGTCGCCCGGGACAAAAAAGGTCAGTCTGTCACCCGCTGAGCATCTAACTCCACTAATACCCTAGATGGATGTCCCCAGAGAAGAAGATTGAACCAGACAGGACCCTAGGCCAAAATCGGATCCATTGCTTTGGTTTACAGGCATGTCTCCTCAAAACCCTGGATTCCAATACCAGCATTGGTGTTTTCCTAAGGCACCCATCAGAACAAACCTCGTCTCCACAAGGAAACTTGTGCATGGGAGCTATGTCAAAAGCTTAGGAGAATACTTCAGGGTCCCGGTGCCACCGCCCCATTCCAAGGCCCTCATGGACACAAACACACATTAGACCCATCCTCAGGAAAGTCCATTTCAACTTAGCCACCCCGGTTGCTCCCGCAGAGCCATCAGATCTAAACTGTCTTGTCGCTAGGAGACAATTGGAATGCGAGGCGGGCTTCCCAGGCATCCATCCTCGAACGTTGGTCTGGACTCATCCATATGGGATGTCCTGGAGCTGTCCAACAGGTCTCAATTGTCCCGCAGAAGGAATCCTAGGAGGGGGCATCCCACCACTCCAAACGTGGGAAAACCTCCACGGCCTCGAGATTCGGCTCCCTTTATGAGGGGCCCGTCATGAACAGAAAATCCAAGCTGAGCCAACGTCTGATCCTCGCTCTGCCTTCAGATGCATGAGATATTGCTTCAGATCTTCAGGGGGTTCATGCCGTGCCCTCGCCCTGAAACCCAAGTCTAGCTGTCCCTAGGACCCAATTTTAACCAGATTTCTGGTTGCCCAATCGCCCCTCCCCAGGGCTCTATTCTGGAATCCCTCATTTTTGGGACCCCTGAGTTTGAAAAACAAAACTATACAAAACAACAACAACAAAAAACGGACTTATTCCGTCCCACAGAATGACCCCAAACTCTTTGGATTAGGCCAAACCCCCAGGTAGTAAGACTCGCCCATTTCCCATGAAGACATCCGGAAATTTCATGACCATGAATGGCATGATATCCAGAGATAAATACTTGAGCAAGAGCCCAACACTCGCCCTATTTTCATATCCCGAAGAGTTCTCCTCATGGTCTGTAGATCAGTCCTGCCATACCTATGACCCGAAACATAAGCCGTGTTTCTGTTTTCAGACAACTGTCCCAACAGCTCTGGCCTACACACCCTACAGGCACAGGCCCTTGAGGCCAAACCTGAAGACTGTGCTTGCCCTCTCCAAGGGAATTGTATGTGCCCATTCCAATGGCCACAACCCTACTAAGAGGATAAACCTCCATAATTCCTGAGGCCATCCCAATATTTGTGGCTTCCCAGGACAAACAGGGGCAATCTGAGCCCATCTGAGCACCTACCTGCACTCAGACCCTTGGACTGATATCCCCAGAGGTAATAAGGAACGAACAGGCCCCTAGGAAACTATCGGATCCATTGCTTTGGTTTCGAGGCATCTCTCCTCAGGGGCCTGGATTTCAATAACAGCATATGGCTGTTTCTGGACTCACCATCAGAACAAATCTCATCTACACATGGGAAAGTTGCACGATGGAGCTGTGTGAAAGCCTCTCTTTAGGAGAACCCTTCAGGGCCCCAGTGCCACCGCTTCATTCCAAGGTCTCCATAAACACAAAATCATATTAGGTCACAACCACGGGAGAGTCCATTTTAACTCAGCCTCCTCGGTTGCTCCCCCAGATCCAGCAGATCTGACCTGTCTTGTTGCTTGGGAACAATTAGAATGTGAGGTAGGCTACCCAGCCATCCATCCTTAGAACCCTGCTCGGAATCGTTGTCCTGGAGCCAACCAACAGGTCTCCATTGTCCGGCAGAAGAATCTTTGCATTTGGGACCTTCTCACAACTCCCATCGTCGGAAAACCCCCATGGCCTCGTGATCCCCCCCCTTCAAGAAGGGGCCCTCAGGGACAGAGGGTCCCACCTGAGCGATCATCTGATCCTCGCCCTGACTTCAGATGCACGAGATCTAGATTCAGGACTGTAGATTGTGCCTGCCATATCCTCACCCAGAAACCTAGGCCTAGCTTGGGTTCTCAGACTTCCGTCCTCAGACTACTGGCCCACAAGCACTCCAATTTGGCAATTCAGACTTACAATGCAGCACTCTGCCTGCCCTGCAGAAGAAAAAAATTGCCCTCTGGGGCTACCCTGAAACCCCCAATGAGGACCAACCTGCACAGCATTTGGCTTACCCGAAATATATAGGCTGATCTGGGCACTAATGCCCTTTCTGACACATCCTGAGCCGGGACCTCCTTGCCTCACCCAGACAGCTGGCAGCACACTGAGCACATCGTATTTTTCATGGCCTTAGATCGTCATCTATTCCGAACCTCGGTTTTCAGGCTTCAGATCCTAGACCTTATTTCCAATCACGGCCCGGTTTTGAAAATGATGCAGAAATCAAAACTCTTTCCCCATGGCAAGAAACCTTGTGGTTGGCATGTTGTCCAGGTTCAGTGTAGTTGAAACCAGTGTGGCCCATGAATCCCCGCCCATGCTTGCGGGCCACATTGGTCACAAACAAACATTGTGACGCTCAGCCTGAGCACAGACCTCAGGTAAAGCCTCTCATTGGCTGGATGGAGAGACAGCATATTGGGCTTGCCATTCCCTTAGCCCCAATTTTTAACCATAGTTCGGGTTGTCCCTTCACTCTTCCCCAGGGCTCTGCTTTGGAATTCCTATTTTGGTGGGACACCTGAGGTTACAAACCTGAAAGGAGTCCTCCCATCCCACAGATTGACGAAAAACCATTGGGATCGGGCCAAGTCCACAGAGAGCAAGATTCGTCCATGGCCCATGAGGCCTCCCCAACATTCCACGGCCATCGCTGATACAAAAGCCAGAGACAGAAGCCTGAGCACGCGCCTCAGACTCGCTCATTCTTCATATCCTGAAGAGTTCTTCAGATAAGAACCTACACGGCACTCGAAGGCACCCAAAATATATAGTCTAACCTGGGCACTAATCCACTCTCTGACAACCTGAGCCCGGACCTCGTGACCAAAGCCCAGACAGCTGACTGCACACTGAGCACATCGGACCCGCCATGCCCTTAGATCATCATCACATCCCTACCTCAGTTTTCAGGCTTCAGAACCTAGACCTTATATCCAATCACTGCCCAGGGGTGACTGTGATGCAGAAATCAGAACTCTTACCTTACCCATGGCAAGAAACCTTGTGGTTGGCATGTAGTCCAACGTTCAGTGTAGGAGAAACCAGCATACACCCTGAGGCCCCACCCATTCTTGAGTGAGATGAGGGCATAAACACGCATTGTGACCCTCAGCGTGAGTCCGGTCCTCTAGCACGTCCTCTCAGTGACTGGACCATTAGATGTCATAATGGGCTTGACATGTCCGTAGGCTCCAATTTTTAACCAGATTTCTGGTTGTCCAGTCGCCCCTCCCCAGGGCCCTACTCTGGAATCCCTCATTTGGTGGGACACCTGAGGTTGAAAAACAGAACAAAACAAATCAACAACAACAGAACACGGACTTCTTCCATCCCACAGAATGACCCCAAACACTTTGGACGGGGCCAAACCCCTAGAGAGTAAGACTCTTCCATTTCCCATGAAGTCACCCGGAAATTTCACGACCATGAGTGACACGATATCCAGAGACAAAAACTTGAGCAAGAGCCTCACACTCGCCCTTTTTTCATATCCCGAAGTGTTCTCCTCATGGTATGTAGATCAGTCCTGCCATACCTGTGACCCGAAACATAAGCCGAGTTTGTGTTTTCAAACAACTGTCCAAGCAGCCCTGGCCACACACCCTACAGGCTTAGCTCCCTGGAGCCAAACATGACGACTGTGCTTGCCCTATACAAGGGAATTGAATGTGCCCACTCCAATGGCCACAACCCTACTAATAGGATAAATCTCCAAACTCCCTGAGGCCATCCCAATATTTGTGGCTTCCCAGGACAATCAGGGGCAATCTGGGCCCATCTGAGCACCTACCGGCGCTCAGACCCGTAGACTGATGTCCCCAGAGGTAAAAAGGAACAAACAGGCCCCTAGGCACATATCGGATCCATTGCTTTGGTTTCCAGGCATCTCTCCTCAGAGGCCTGGATTTCAATAACAGCATATGGCTGTTTCTTGACTCACCCATCAAAACAAATCTCATCTCCACACGGGAAACTTGCACGATGGAGCTCTGTGAAAGCCTCTCATTAGGACTACCCTTCAGAGTCCCAGTGACACCGCTTCATTCCAAGGTCTCCATAGACACAAAATCATATTAGGACACATCCACGGGAGAGTCCATCTCAACTCATCCTCCTCGGTTGCTCCCCCAGATCCAGCAGTTCTCACCTGTCTTGTTGCTTGGAGACAATTGGAATGTGAAGTGTGCTACCCAGCATTCCATCCTTAGAACCCTGCTGGGAATCGTTGTCCTGGAGCCAACCAATAGGTCTCAATTGTCCTGCAGAAGAATCTTTGCAGTTGGGAGCTCCTCACAACTCCCATCGTGGGAAAACCCCCAAGGCCTCGTGATCCACCCCCCCTTCAAGAAGGGGCCATCAGGGACAGAATGTCCAACCTGAGCGTTCTTCTGATCCTCGCCCTGACTTCAGATGCACGAGATCTCGATTCAGGTCTGTACATTGTGCCTGCCATATCCTCACTCAGAAACCTAGGCCTAGCTTGGGTTCTCAGACTTCCATCCTCAGACTACTGGCCCACAAGCCCTCCAGTTTGGCAATCCAGAACTACAATGCAGCACTCTGCCTGCCCTCCAGAAGAAAAACATTGCCCTCTGGGGCACCCAGAAACCCCAATTGAGGATCAACCTGCACGCCATTCGGCTGTACCCCAAATATATAGGCTGACCTGGGCACTATTGCCCTTTCTGACACAGCCTGAGCCTGGACCTCCTGGCCCCACCCAGACAGCTGGTCGCACACTGAGCACTTCGGACCCGTCCTGGCCTTAGTTCGTCATCTCTTCTCAACCTCGGTTTTCAGCCTTCAGAACCTAGACCTTATCTCCAATCACGGCCCAGGTACTAAAATGATGCCGACATCAGAACTCTTTCCCCATGGCAAGAAAACTTGTGGATGGCATGTTATCCAAGGTTCAGTGTAGTGAAACCAGAGAGGCCCACGAGGCCCCGCCCATGCCTCTGGGCCACATTGGCCACAAACAGACATTGTGACACTCACCCTGAGCTCAGTAGTCAGGTAAGGCCTCTCAGTGGCTGGATGGAGAGACAGCATATTGGGCTTGCCATGCCCCTAGGCCCCATATTTTAAACATAGTTCGGGTTACCTTTCACTCTTTCCCAGGGCTCTGCTTTGGAATACCTCTTTGGGTGGGACACCTGAGGTAACTAACCTGAAAGGAGTCCTCCCATCCCACATATTGACGAAAAACATTCGGGATCGTGCCAAATCCACAGAGAGCAAGATTCGTCCATGGCCCATGAGGCCTCCCCATCATTCCACGGCCATCGCTGATACAAAATCCAGAGACAAAAGCCTGAGCACACGCCTCAGACTCGCTCATTCTTCATATCCTGAAGAGTTCTTCAGATAAGAACATACACGTCACTCAAAGGCACCCAAAATTTATAGTCTAACCTGGGTACTAATGCACTGTCTGACAACCTGAGCCTGGACGTCGTGACCAACAACCAGACAGCTGTCTGTACACTGAGCACATCATACCCGCCATGGCCTTAGGTCATCATCTCTGATCTACCTCAGTTTTAAGGATTCAGAACCTAGACCTTATCTCCAATCACTGCCCAGGGATGACTCTGATGCAGAAATCAGAACTCTTCCTTACCCATGGCAAGAAACCTTGTGGTTGGCATGTAGTCCAACGTTCATTGTAGGAGAAACCAGCATTCACCCTGAGGCCCCGCCCATTCTTCAGTGCGATGAGGGCATAAACACGCATTGTGACCCTCAGCGTGAGTCCTGTCCTCTAGTACGTCCTCTCATTGGCTGGACCATTATATATCATAATGGGCTTGACATGTCCCTAGGCCCCAATTTTTAACCAGATTTCTGGTTGTCCAGTCGCCCCTCCCAGGGCTCTACTCTGGAATCCCTCATTTGGTGGGACATCTGAGGTTGAAAAACAGAACAAAACAAATCAACAACAATAGAACAACGGACTTCTTCCATCCCACAGAATGACCCCAAACTCTTTGGACGGGGCCAAACACCCAGAGAGTAAGACTCGAACATTTCCCATGAAGTCACACGGAAATTTCACGACCATGAGTGACACGATATCCAGAGACAAAAACTTGAGCAGGAGCCTCACACTCGCACTATTTTCATATTCCGAAGAGTTCTCCTCATGGTTTGTAGATCAGTCCTGCCATACCTATGACCCGAAACATAAGCCGAGTTTGTGTTTTCAGACAACTGTCCAAACAGCCCTCGCCTAAACACCCTAGAGGCTCAGGCCCCTGGAGCAAAACCTGACGACTGTGCTTGCCCTCTCCAAGGGAATCGTATGTGCGCATTCCAATGGCCACAAACCTACTAATAGGATAAACTTCCAAAGTTCCAGCGGCCATCCCAATTTTTTGGCTTCCCAGGACAAACAGGTGCAATCTGGGCCCATCTGAGCACCTACCGGCACTCAGATTCGGAGACTGATGTCCCCAGAGGCAAAAAGGAACGATCACGCCCCTAGGCACCTATCGCATCCATTGCTTTGGTTTCCAGGCATCTCTCCTCAGAGGCCTGATTTTCAATAACAGCATATGGCTGTTTCTTGACTCACCCATCAGTACAAATCTCATCTACACATGGGAAACTTGCATGATGGAGCTGTGTGAAAGCCTCTCTTTAGGAGAACCCCTCAGGGCCCCAGTGCCACTGCTTCATTCCAAGGTCTCCATAGACACAAAATCATATTAGGACACATCCACGGGAGAGTCCATTTCAACTCAGCCTCCTCGGTGGCTCCCCCAGATCGAGCAGATATAACCTGTCTTGTTGCTTGGAGAAAATTGGAATGTGAGGTGGTCTACTCAGCCATCCATCCTTAGAGCCCTGCTCGGAATCGATGTCCTGGAGGCAACCAAAAGGTCTCAATTGTTGCAGAAGAATCTTTGCAGTTGGGAGCTTCTCACAACTCCCATCGTGGGAAAATCCCCATGGCCTCGTGATCCACTCCTCCCATCAAAAATGGGCCATCAGGGACAGAATGTCCAACCCGAGTGATCAACTGATCCTCGCCCTGACTTCAGATGCACAAGATCTCGATCCAGGTCTGTAGATTGTGCCTGCCATATCCTCACTCAGAAACCTAGGCCTAGCTTGGGTTCTCAGACTTCCATCCTCAGACTACTGGCCCACAAGCCCTCCAGTTTGGCATCCAGAACTACAATGCAGCACTCTGCCTGCCCTCCAGAAGAAAAACATTGCACTCTGGGGCACCCAGAAAGCCAAATGAGGATCAACCTGCACGCTATTCGGCTGTACCCCAAATATATAGGCTGACCTTGGCACTAATGCCCTTTCTGACACAGCCTGAGCCTGGAACTACTGGCCCCACCTAGACAGCTAGACGCACACTGAGCACATCAGACCCGTCCTGGCCTTAGTTCGTCATCTCTTCTCAACCTCGGTTTTCAGCCTTCAGAACCTAGACCTTATCTCCAATCACGGCCCGGGTTTGAAAATGATGCCGACATCAGAACTCTTTCCCCATGGCAAGAAACCTTGTGGATGGCATGTTGTCCAAGGTTCAGTGTAGTTGAAACCAGAGGGGCCCATGAGGCCCCGCCCATGCTTGCGGGCCACATAGGTCACAAACACACATTGTGACCCTCAGACTGAGCCCAGTCCTCAGGTAAGGCCTCTCAGTGGCTGGATGGAGAGACAGCATATTGGGATTGCCATGCCCCTAGGACCCAATTTTTAACCGTAGTTCGGGTTGTCCCGTCACTCTTCCCCAGGGCTCTGCTTTGGAATTCCTCTTTTGGTGGGACACCTTAGGCAAGAAAACTTAAAGGAGTCCTCCATCCCACAGATTGACGAAAAACAATTGGGATCGGGCCAAGTCCACAGAGAGCAAGATTCGTCCATGGCCCATGAGGCCACCCCAACATTCCACGGCCATCGCTGATACAAAATCCAGAGACAAAAGCCTGAGCACGCGCCTCAGACTCGCTCATTCTTCACATCCTGAAGAGTTCTTCAGATAAGAACCTACACGGCACTGTAAGGCACCCAAAATATATAGTCTAACGTGGGCACTAATGCACTGTCTGACAACCTGAGCCCGGACCTCGTGACCAACACCCAGACAGTTGACCTGCCATGGCCTGGGTCATCATCTCTTCCGTACCTCAGTTTTCAGGCTTCAGAACCTAGACCTTATATCCAATCACTGCCCATGGGTGACTGTGATGCAGAAATCAGAACTCTTCCCTACCCATGGCAAGAAACCTTGTGGTTGGCATGTTGTCCAACGTTCAGTGTAGGAGACACCAGCATTCACCCTGACGCCCCGCCCATTCTTGAGTGCGACGAGGGCATAAACGTGCATTGTGACCCTCAGCATGAGTCCTGTCCTCTAGTATTTCCTCACAGTGGCTGGACTATTAGATGTCATAATGGGCTTGACATGTCCCTAGGCCCCAATTTTTAACCAGATTTCTGGTTGTCCAGTTGCCCCTCCCAAGGGCCCTACTCTGGAATCCCTCATTTGGTGGGGCACCTGAGGTTAAAAAACAAAACAAAACAAATCAACAACAACAAAACTACGGACTTCTTCCATCCCACAGAATGACCCCAAACTCTTTGGAAGGGGCCAAACCCCCAGAGAGTAAGACTCGTCCATTGCCAATGAAGTCACCCGGAAATTTCACGACCATGAGTGACACGATATCCAGAGACAAAAACTGAGCAAGGGACTCACACTCGCCCTTTTTTCATATCCCGAAGACTTCTCCTCATGATCTGTAGATCAGTCCTGCCATACCTATGACCCTAAACATAAGCCGAGTTTGTGTTTTCAGACAACTGTCCAAACAGCCCTGGCCTACACACCCTACAGGCTCAGACACCTGGAGCCAAACCTGACGAATGTGCTTGCCCTCTCCAAGGGAATTGTATGTCCCCATTCCAATGGCCACAACCCTACTATGAGGATAAACCTCCAAATTCCCTGAGGCCATCCCAATATTTGTGGCTTCCCAGGACAAACAGGGCAATCTGGGCCCATCTGAGCACCTACCGGCACTCAGACCCGTAGACTGATGTCCCCAGAGGTAAAAAGGAACGAACAGGCCCCTAGGCACCTATCGGATCCATTGCTCTGGTTTCCAGGCTTCTCTCCTTAGATATACTTAGAACTCTTAGAATCCTGCTCTTGCGTCATTCCTTATGGGATATCCTTGAGCAATCCAACAGGTCTCGACTGTCCCACAGGAGTCCTTGTGCATGGACCACGTCACAACTCATATCATGGAAAGCTTCCAAGGTCACATGATGCCCCCAATCTTCATGAAGGCGGATCATGGAAAGAAACTCCAACCTGACCCAACGGCTGATCTTCGCCTTGACTTCAGATGCACGAGATCTTGATTAAGCTCTTCAGAGTGTACCTGCTGTGCCCTCACCCCAAAACCTAAGCATAGCTAGTGTTCTCAGACTTCCGTCCTCACTCTCCTGGACCACACGCCCTCCATTTTGGGATTTCTGATGACACAGTGCTGCACTCTGCCTGCCCTCTAGAAGAAAAACGTTGCCCTATGGGTCTACCCAGAAACCTCAAATGAGGATAAACCTGCATGCCACTCAACTGTACACCAATTATATAGTCTAACCTGTGCACTAATGCCCTGTCTGACACAACCTGAGGCCTGAATTCCCAACCGACTCCCAGACAGCTTGCCGTACACTGAGAACATCTGAACCGCCATGGCCTTAGGTTGCCATCTCTTTCCAACCTGGTTTTCAGGCTACAGAAACCTAGACCTTATCTCTACTCATTTCCCATGGGTGAACGTGATGCAGAAATCATAACTCCTCCTTCCCTCTCGCCAGAATCTTGTGGTTGGCATCTTATCCAAAGTTCAGTGTAGGACGCCTGTAGGGCCTACAGGAGTAGTAGTAGGGCCCCTGAGGGTAGTGTAGGGTCCCTAAGGCCCTGCCCATGCTTAAGAGCTGCGGTGGGCACAAACACACATTGGGACCATCAGTTTGAGCCCTGTCCTCAAGTAAAGCCTCTCAGTGGCTGGACCATGATCCCGCATATGGGGCCTGCCATGCCCCAAGTCACCCAATCTTAAACAGAGGTAGAGACATCTAGTCACCCCTACTCAGGGCTCTGCTCTGGAATCCCTCTTTGGTGGGACATTTGAGGTAAGTAAACACAGAAAGGATTCCTCCCACCCACAGAATGAACCCAATCACTTGGGATCAGGCCATCCCCAGAGAGAAAGACTCCTCCATGGCCCATGAGGCCAGCCTGACATTCCACGGCCACTATTGACACAAAATCCAGAGACATAAGCCTCACCCTTATGTCATAGCCCAAAAAATACTCCTCATAGTCTGTACATCGGGCCTGCCATACCTACGTCCCCAAACCGTGTTTTCAGACTTCTATCCTGACATCCCTGTCCCACACACAGTCCAGGCTGAGCCACACCTCAGGACTGTGCCTGCCCTCTCCATTGAAATTCTTCCCATTCCATTGGCCACAACCCTACAGATTAGGAGAAACCTCCAATGTCCCAGAGCCCATTCCAATAGTGTAGGCCGCACAGTACAAAGAGGGGTGATCTGTCACAAGCTGAGCAACGACCTCAACTCACCCGTAGACAGATATCCCAAGAGAAAGGTATTAAACTGGACAGGCCCCTAGAACGTAATTGGTTCCATTGCTTTTGTTTCTAAGCATCTCTCCTCAGAGGCCTGTTTTCCAATACCAGCATTTGGGAGATTCCAGAGATACCAATCCGAACAAATCTTGTCTCCACATGGGAAACTTATCCTTTGGAGCTCTGCAAAAAACCTCCAGTTAGGAGAAACCTTCAGGTAACCGGAGCCACCGCCCTATTCCAAGTTCTCCATGGACACAAACCCGCATTATGACCATTCGGCAGGAGAGTACATTTCAACTCAGCCCCGTTGATTACTCCCCCAGAGCCAGAATATCAAACCTGCCTTGTCGCTAGGAGACAACTGGAATGCAAAGCAGACTCTCTAGGCATCCATCGTTGGAATCCTGCTCTGGCGCCATTCCATATAGGATGTCCTGGGAGCCTTCCAACAGGTCTTGACTGTCCTGCAGAAGGAATCCTTGCAGATTGGAGCATCTCACAACTCCTATCGTGGGAAAACCTACATGGCCTCATGAGATGCTCCCCTTTATAAAGGGGCCATCATGGACGGAAACTCCAACCTGAGCCAACTTCTGATCCATTGCTTTGGTTTCTATGTATCTCTCCTCAGAGGCCTGGTTTCCAATATCAGAATATGGGGGTTTCCTAAGGAAACAATCAGAACATATCTCATCTCCACATGAGAAACTTGTTCTTGGGAGATATGTCAATACCTCAGGTTAGGAGGATCCTTCAGGGCGCTGGCACCATGGCCCAATTCCAAGGTCTCCAAGGACACAAACTTACATTATGATCCATCCTCAGGAGAGTCCATTTCAAATCAGCCCCCTCGGCTGCTCACCCAGAGCCAGCAGATCAAACCTGCCTTGTCACTAGGAGACAGTTGGAATGCGTTGTGGGCTGCCCAGGCATCCATCCTTAGAACCCTGCTCTGGAGAATTTCTTTATGGGACGTCTTGAATCCAACCAACCTGTCTTGACTGTCTCGCAGAATGAATCCTTGTGGTTTGAAGCATCACACAATCCCACTGTGAGAAAACCTCCATTTCCTCATGATGCCCCACACCTTCATAAATGGGCCAACATGGACAGAAACTCCATCCTAAGCCAAAGTCTGATCCGCGCCCTGAATTTAGAAGCACGAGATCTCGATTCAGCACTTGAGAGTGTGCCTGCTGTGAACTCGCCTCGAAACCTAAGCCTAACTTGTGTTCTCAGACTTCCGTCTTCACAATCCTGGCCACACCCCTCCAGTTTGGAAATTCTGGAGACACAATGAAGCACTCTGCCTGCCCTCCAAAAGAAAAATGTTGCCCTATAGGGCTAACCAGAAACGCCAATGAGTAACAACCTGCATGCCACTCGACCATACCCCAATTATACAAACTAGCCTGTGCACTAAAGCCCTGTCTGACACAGCCTGAAGGCAGACCTCCAGTCCAACACCCAGACATCTGGCCGTACACTGAGCATATCAAACCCACAATGGCTTTCGGCCATCATCTCTACCCAACCTCAGTTTTCACCTTCAGAACCGAGACCTTATCTCCACTCACTGCTCAGGAGTGAACGTGATACAAGAATCAGAAGTTCTCCTTCGCCATGGCAAGAAACCTTGTGGTTTGCATGTTGTCCAACGTTCATTGTAGGAGAAAGCAGCATGGACTATGAGGCCCCACCTATCCCTGAGGGCTACAATTTGCACAAACACACATTGTGACCCTCAGCGTGAGCCCTATCCTCATGTAAAGCCTCTTAGTGACTGGAACAACAGCCCACATATGGGGATGGCCAAGCCCCTAGTCCCCCAATCTCAACCAGAGTTAGAGATGTCTAGTCACCCCTACTCAGGGCACTGCTCTGGAATCCCTCTTTGGTGGGACACCTGAGGTAAAAAAAAAAAAATACAGAAAGGACTCTTCCCATCCACAGAATGATCCCAACCACTTGGGATCAGGCCAAATCACCAGAGAAAGACTTGTCCATGGCCCTTGAGGACACCCCGACCTTCCACGGCCACCGTAGGCACAAAATCCAGAGACAAAAGCCTGAGCAAACGCCACATACTCGCCCTTTGTTCATAGCCCGGAAAATTCTCACGGTCTGTAGATCGAGCCTTCATACATACATCCCAAAACCTAAGCTGAGTTTGTGTTTTCAGACTTCTGTCCCCACAGTCCTGGCCCACACACCATCCAAGCTGGGGCCCCTGGAGCCACACCTGAGGACTGTGGCTTCCCTCTCCATGGGAATTCTGCCATATCCATTGGCCACAACCCTATAGATTAGGAGAAACCTCCAAACTCCCCGAGGCCATCCCAATAGTGTTGGCTGCCCAGGACAAACAGGAAGGATCTTTCACAAGTTAGGAAACTACCTCCACTCAGACCCAGAGACAGACATCCCCATAGAAAAAGATTGAACTGGATAGGCACTTAGGCCCTAATCAGATCCATTGCTTTTGTTTCCAGGCATCTCTCCTCAGAGGCCTGGTTACCAATACCAGCATATGGGGGATTACAGAGGCACTCATAGAAAAATCTCGTCTCCACATAGGAAATGTACTCTTTGGAGCTCTATAAAAACCTCTGTTTAGGAGAATCTTTCAGGGCCCCGGATCAAGAGCCCCATTCCAAGGTCTCCATGGACTTAAACCCACATTATGATCTCTCCTTGGTAGAGTCCATGTCAACTCATCCCCCTTGGTTTCTCCCCCAGGGCCTGCAGATCAAACCTGCCTTGTTGCTAGGAGACAACTAGAATGGGAGGCGGGCTGCCCAGGCATCCATCCTTAGAACCCTACTCTGGAGTCGTTCCATATGGGACATCCTAGAGCCATCCAACAGGTCTCAAATGTCCCACAGAAGGAATCTTTGCAGTCTGGTGCATCTCACAACTCCCATTGTGGGAAAATCTTCATGGCCTCTTGAGACGCTCCACTATATAAAGGGGCCATCATGGACAGAAACACCGACCTGAGCAAACGTCTGATATTCGCCCTGGCTTCAGGTGCATGAGATCTTGATTCAGCTCTGCAGAGTGTGCCTTCTGTGCCCGCACCCCAAAAACTAAGCCTAGCTTGTGTTCTCAGACTACCGTCCTCACACCCCTGGCCCAAAAGCCCTACAGTTTGGCAATACTGGGGCCACAATGCAGCACTCTGCCTGCCCTCCAGAAGAAAAACGTTGCCTTATGGAGCTACCTAGAAACCCGAATGAGGATCAACTGAACGCCACTCAACTGCACCCCAAATATACAGTCTACCCGGTCTAATGCCCTGTCTGACACAGCATGAGCCCACACCTCCAGACCTACGCTCAACAGCTAGCCACACACTGAGCTCATTGTACCCATCAGGTCCTTAGGTCTTCATCTATTCCCAACCTTGATTTTCGGGTTTCAGAACCTAGACCTAAACTCACATCACTGTCCAGGGGTGAACGTGATGCAGAAATCACAACTCTTCCTTCGCCATGGCCGGAAACCTTGTGGTTGGCATATTCTCCAACGTTCAGTGTAGGAGAATTCAGCGTGGCCCATGAGGCCCTTCCCATGCTTGAGGGCATTGGTGGGCACAAATAGGCATTGTGACCCTCAGCATGAGCCCTGTCCTCAAGGAAGACCTCTCAGTGTCTGAATCAAGAGCCCACATATTGGACTTGCCATGCCCCTAAGCCCCCAAACTTAAGCAGAGGTGGGGTTATCCAGTTGTCCCTACCAAGGACTCTGCTCGGGAATCCCTCTTTTATTGGCACACATGAGGTACATAAAATAAAATAAAAAAACAGAAAGGACACCTCCCATCCCACAGAATGTACCCAAACTCTTGGGATTGGGTCAAATCCTCAGAGAAGGAAAGCCGTCCACAACCCATGAGGCCACGCCAGCATTCGACACACATTGTTGACACAAATCCAGAGACAAAACCTGAGCAAGCACCTCAAACTCACCCTTTTTCATATCCCGAAGTGTTATCACGGTCTGTAGATTGGGCGTGCCATACCTATGTCCCCAATCCTAAGCGGAATTTGTGTTTTCAGACTTCTGTCCCCACAGGCCTGGCCCACACACCCTCAAGGCTGGGCCCCTAGAGCCAAACTCAGAACTGTGCCTGCCCTCTCCAGGGGATTTCTGCCCATTCCATTCGCCACAACCCTATAGATTAGGAGAAACTCCAAAGTCCCGAGGCCATTCCCAATATTATAGGCTGCCCAGGACAAACAGGGGCGATCTGACACAAGCCGAGCAACTACCTCCCCTCAGATCCATAGACACGTATCCCCAGGAAAGAGATTGAACCGGACAGGCACCTAGGCCCTAATCATATCCATTGCTTTTGTTTCCAGGCATCTCTCCTCAGAGGCCTGGTTTCCAATACCAGCATATGGGAGAATCCTTAGGCACTCATCAAAACAATTCTCTTCTCTACATAGGAAACGTACTCTTTAGAGCTCCATCAAAACCTCCGGTTATGAACATCCCTCAAGGCCCCGGATCAAGCACCACATTCCAAGGTCTCCATGGACACAAATGCACATTATGACCCATCCTCAAATCACCCATTTCAACACACCCGCCTCGGTTACTCCCCTAGATCCAGCAGATCGAACTTGCCTTGGCGCTATGAGACACCTGGAGTGGGAGGCAGGCTGCCCAGGCATCCATCCTTAGAACCCTGCTCTGGATAACTTCCTTATGGGATGTCCTGGAGCCATCCAGCAGGTCTCGACTGTCCCACGGAAGGAATCATTGCGGTTTGGAGCATCTCACAATTCCCATCGTGGGAAAACCTCCATGGCCTCGTGACACCCTCCCCTTCATGAAGGGGCCGTCATGGACAGAAACTCCAACCTGAGCCAACGTCTGATCCTAGCTCTGTCTTCAGGTACACGGGATCTCGAATCATCTCTGCAGGGGGTTCCTGCCTCCCTTCACCCCGAAATCTAAGTCTGGCTTGTGTTCTCAGAATTTTTTCCTCACACTCCTGGCCCACAAGCCTTCCAGTTTGGGAATTCTGGAGCCACTATGTGGCACTGTGTCTTCCTTCCAGAAGAAAAACGTTGCCCTCTGGGGCTACCCAGTAACCACAAATGAGTACCAACCTGCACGAAACTCGACTGCACCCCAATGATACAGTTTAGCCTGGGCACTAATTCCCTGTCTGCCACAGCCTGAGCCTGCACTTCGAACACACACTCAACAGCTGGCCATACACTGAGCACATCAGACACACCATGGCCTTAGGTCTTCATCTCTTCCCAACCTCAGTTTTCAGGCTTCAGGACCTAGACCTTAAATCCAATCACAGTCCAGGAGTGAAAGTGTTGCAGAAATTAGAACTCCTTCTTCCCCATGGCCAGAAAACTTGTGGTTGCCATATTGTGCAACGTTCAGTGTAGGAGAAACCAGCATGGTACATTAGGCCACGCCCAGACTTGAGGGGCTCCTTGGGCACAAAAACACATTGTGAAACTCAATGTGAGCCCTATGCTCAAGGAAGGCCTCTCAGTGTCTGGACCAAGAGCCCACATATGGGGCTTGCCATGTTCTTAGGTCCCAATGTTAACCAGAGTTCTGGTTGTCCAGTCGCCCCTCCCCAGGACTCTGCTGTGGAATCCCTCTTTTGGTGGTCCACGTGAGGTAAAAAAAAAACAAAAACAAAAAACAGAAAGGCCTCCTCCCTTCCCACAGAATGACACCAAACTCTTGGGATTGGGTCAAATCCCCAGAAAGGGAGCCTCATCGATGGCCCATGAGGACACCCGGACATTCCATGGCAATCGGTGACACATATCCAGAAAAAAATAAGCATGAGCAAGCACCTCACTTTCGCCCTTTGTTCATAACGCGAAGAGTTCTCCTCACGGTCTATACATCGGGCCGGCCATACCTACAGACCCAAACCTAAGTGGAGTTTGTGTTTTCAGACTTTTTTCCAAATAGCCCTGGACCACACACGCTCCACACTTGGGTCCCTGGAGCCACACCTCAGGACTGTGCTTCCCTTTCAAGAGAATTAGGAAAATTAGGAAAAACCTCCAAAGTTACCGAGGCCATCCCAATAGTGTAGGCCGCCCAGGACAAACCGGTGTGATCTCAAACCAGCTGAGCAACTACCTCCACTCAGACAAAAGATGTCCCTAGAGAAGAATATTGAACCAGACAGGCCCCTAGGCCCTAATCAGATCCATTGCTTTGGTTTCCAGGCATCTCTCCTCAGAGGCCTCATTTCCAATACCAGCAAATGGTGGTTTCCTGAGGCACCAATAAGAACAAATCTCGTCTCCCCATAGAAAACTTGATCATTGGAGCTTTGTTATCACCTCTGGTTAGGAGAATCCTTCAGGGCCCTGGTGCCACTGCCCCATACCAAGGTCTCAATGGACTCAAACCAACATTAAGACCATCCTCAGGAAAGTCCATTTCAACTCATTTAAGACCATCCTCAGGAAAGTCCATTCCAACTCAGCCCCCTCTGATGCTACCCCAAGCCAGCAGATCAAACGTTTCTTGTTGCTAGGAGACAATTGGAATTGAGGCTGTCTGCCCAGGCATCCATACTTAGAACCCTGTTCTGGAAAAATACCTTAGGAGACGTCCTGGAGCCATCCAACAAATCTTAATTGTCCCACAGAAGGAATCCTTGCGGTTTGGAGCATCTCAAAACTCTAATAGTGGGAAATCCCGCAAGGCCTCATAATGCCCCCCCCTTCATGAAGGGGCCAACATGGACAGAAACTCCAACCTGAGCCAAAGTCTGATCCTCGACCTGACTTCAGACTCATGAGATCTCAATTCAGCTCTGCAGAGTGTGCCTGCCATGTCCATTCCCCGAAACCTAAGCGTAGCTTGTGTTCTCAGACTTCCGTCCTCACTCTCCTGGCCCACAAGCCCTCCAGTTTGGGAATTCCGAAGCCACAATGCAGCACTCTGCCTGCCCTCCAGAAGAAAAACTTTGCCCTATGCTGCTAATAAGAAACCCCAAATGATTATCTAATGCATGCCACTCGACTGTAAAGCAATTATACAGCCTACCCTGAATACGAATGCCCTGTCTGGCACAGCCTGAGACAAGACATCCCAAACGACACCTAGACAGCTGGCTCCAACCTGGACACAAGGGACCCGCTATGGCTGTAGTTTGTCATCTCTTCCCAACCTCGGTTTTCAGGCTTCAGAACCTAGACCTTATCTCCAATCACTGCCCAGGGGTGAACGTGATGCAGAAATTAGAATTCCTCCTTCCCCATGGCCAGAAACCTTGTGGTTGGCATGTTGTCCAACGTTCAATGTGGGAAAACCTGCATTGTCGGAAAGGCCACGCCAGTGCTTGAGGGCCGCCTAGGGCACAGACATGCATTGTGACCTGAAGCGTGAGTCCCGTATTAAAGTAACGCATCTCCGTGGCTGGACCAAAATCCTGCATATGGGGCTTGTCATATCCATAGGCCCCCAGGCTTAACCAGAGAGCGAGTATTCCAGTTGTCAGTACCCACTGCTATGCTCCAGAATCCCTCTACTGGGGGGACACATGAAGCAGAAAACAGGACTCTTCCCTTACCAAAGAATGACCCCAAACTCTTGGGGGCTGGACTAACTACCAGAGAGGGAGACTTCTACGACCCATGAGGCAACTCCTACATTAAACGGCCATTGTGGACAAAATATCCAGAGACAAAAGACTGAGCGACTGCCTCCCTCTCACCCTTCTTTCATATCCAGAGGAGCTCCCCTCACGGACTGTAGATCAGGCCTGCCATAACCTCGGCCCCAAACCTGAGCTGAGTGTGGGGTTTTGGGATGTCTGTCTGCACAGCTGTGGCCCACAACGCCTCCAGGCTGGGGTCTCTGGAGCCACACCACAGAACTGTGCCTGCTCTCTCCTAAGAAACTGCCCGTTCCATTGGCCACAACTCTACAAAATAGTAGAAACCTCAAGGTCCCCAAGGACATCCCACTACCGCAAGCCGCACTGGACAAACAGGGGCATTATGACACCAGCTGAGCAACTGCTACCTCCATGCAGACACACAGACTGATATCCGCAGAGACAGAAGATTGAACCAGACAGGCCCCTAGGCCCTATTATGAACTCTTGCTTTGGTGTCCAGGTATCACTCCTCAGAGGCCTGGGTTCGAAGACCAGCATATGGGGCTATCCTGAGGCTCCAGACAGAACACCTCTCATCTCCACATGGAAAGCTTCCTTGTTGGAGTTGTGTCAAACCCTTCGGGTTGGAGAATCCTGCAGAGTCCCTTAGCGACCGCCACATTCCAAGGTCTCCATGGCCACCAACCCACATTATGACTCATCCTCAGGAAAGGCCATTTAAACTCAGCCTTCTGGGTAGCTCACCCAAGAGCCTGCAGATTGAGCGTGCCTTGTCTCGACCAGGCAATGGGAAGGTGAGTTGGTGTTTCTCGGCATCCATGCTTAGGCCCCTGCTCTCGAGTCTTTCTGTATGGGGCATCCTGGAACCATCCAATAGTACTCGACTGTCTTGAAGAAGGAAACTTTGAAGTTTGGAGCAGCTCACAACTACCAGCATAGGGAAACCTCCCTGGCCTCATGACGCCCCCACCCCCTTCAGGAAGGGGCCGTCATGGACACAAACTCCAGCTTGAGGCAACATCTGATACTCGCCCTGACTTCAGATGCAGGAGATCTCGATTCAGCCTCTGCACAGTGGGCCCAAACCTCGTGCTACCTTGTGTTTTCAGACTTCCTTCCTCACACTCCTGGCAAACATGTCCTCAAGACTTGGAATTCTGGAACCAAAATGCAGCCCTATGCTGGCCCTCCAGAAGAAAAACGTTGCTCTATGGGGATCTCCATAAACCCCAAATGAGGATCAACCTGCTCGGTTCTCGACCTCACCCTAATTGGATTGTTCGGGTTGTCCTTTCATCCCTCCCCAGAGCTCTGCTTTGGAATCCCTCTTTTGGTGGGACATCTGAGGTAACAAAACTAAAAGGACTCCTCCCATCCTTCAGATTGACCCAAAACAATTGGGATTGGACCAAATTCACAGAGAGCAAGTCTTGTCCATGGCCCATGAGGCCTCCCCGAGATTCCACAGCCTTCGTTGACAACAAATCCAGAGACAAAAGTCTGAGCAAGCTCCTCACACTCGCTCTTTTGTCGTATCCCGAAGAGTTCTCCTCACGGTCTGTAGATTGGGCCTGCCATACCTACTTCCCAAACCTAAGCCGAGTTTGTGTTTTCAGACTTCTGTCCCCAAATTCCTGGCCCACAGACCCTTCAGGCTGGGGCCCCTGGAGCCACACATCAGGACTGTGCCTGTCCATTTCACGAGAATTCTGCCCATTCCATTGTCCACAATCGTACAAATTAGGAAAAACCTCCAGAGACCCCACAGACATCCCAATAATGTAGGCTGCCCAGGACAAACAAGGGTCATCTGAAACCAGCTGAGACTCTACCTCTACTCAGCGTAGATGGATGTCCCCAGAGAAGAAGATTGAATCAGACAGGCTCTTAGGCCTGAATCAGATTCATTGCTTTCGGTTACAGGTATCTCTCCTCAGAGGACTGGTTTCCAATATTAGCATATGGGGATTTCATGAGGCAGCAATCAGAACAAATCTATTCTCCACATGGGAAAATTATCCTTTGTAGATGTCTCAAAACCTCCAGTTAGGAGAATCCTTCAGGGCCTGTGTGCCAGTGCCCCATTACAAGGTCTCCATAGACACAAAAACACATTAGGACCCATCCACAGGAGAGTCCATTTCAACTGAGCGTATTCGGCTGCTCCACGAGATCCAGCAGATCTAACTTGTCTTGTTGCTAGGAGACAATTGGAATGTGAGGTGGCCTACCCCGCCATCCATCCTTAAATTCCTGCTCGGAATGGTTGGCCTGGAGCCAACCAACAGATCAATTGTCCTGCAGAAGAATCTTTGCAGTTGGGAGCTTCTCAGAACTCCCATTGTGAGAGAACCCCCATGGCCACATGATCCCGCCCCCTTCATAAAAGGGCCATCAGGGACATAAGGCCCAACCTGAGCGATTGTCAGATCCTCACCCTGACTTCAAATGCACGAGATCTCGGTTCAGGTCTGTAGATTGTGCCTGCCATGTCTTCACCCAGAAACCTAAGCCTTGCTTGTGTCCTCAGACTTCTGTCCACAGACTACTGGCTCACAAGCACTCCAATTTGGCAATCCAGAACTACAATGCAGCACTCTACCTGCCCTGCAGAAGAAATACATTGCCCTCTGGGGCTACCTAGAAACCCCAAATGAAGATCAACCTGCACGACACTTGGCTATACCCAAAATATATAGGATGACCTGGGCAATAATGCCCTTTCTGACACAGCCTGAGCCTGGACCTCCTAGGCCCACCCAGACAGCTGGCTACAAACTGAGAACCTCAGACCCCCCATGGCCTTAGGTCATTATCCCTTCCCAACCTCAGTTTTCAGGGTTCAAAACCTAGACTTTATCTCCAATCACTGCCCAGGTTTGAAAATGATGCAGAAATCAGAACTCCTTCCCGATGGCAGGAAAACTTGTGGTTGGCTTGTTGTCCAACGTTCAGTGTAGTGGAAACCAGTGTGTCCCTTGAGGCCCTGCCAATGCTCGCGGTCCAGATAGGTAGCAAACACACATTGTGACCCTCAGCCTTAGCCCAGTCCTCAGGTAAGGCCTCTCAGTGGCTGGATGAAGAGACCGCATATTGGGCTTGCCATGCCCATAGGCCCCAATTTTTAACCATAGTTCGTGTTGTACCTTCACTCTTCCCCAGGGCACTGCTTTGGATGCTTTGGAATTCCTCTTTTGGTGGGACACCGGATGTAACAACCCTGAAAGGAGTCCTCCATCCAACAGATTGATGAAAACAATTGGGATCGGGCCAAATCCACAGAGAGCAAGATTCGTCCATGGCCCATGAGGCCTCCTCGACATTCCACGGCCATCGTTGATACAGAATCCAGAGACAAAAGCCTAAGCAAGCGCCTCAGACTCGCAATATCTTCATATCCTGAAGATGCCTTGTCATGGTTTGTAGATCGGGCCTGCCATACCTACGTCCCCAATCATAAGCTGAGTGTGTTTTCAGACTTCTGTCCTCAAAGTTCTGGGCCACATACCCTCCAGGCTGGGGACCCTGGAGACACACATTAGGACTGTGCCTACCCAATCCATGGGAATTCTGCCCATTCCATTGTCCAAAATCGTACAAATTAGGAGAACCCTCCAAAGTCTCTGAGGCCATCCTAATAGTATAGGTCGCCCGGGACAAAAAAGGGCAGTCTGACACCAGCTGAGCATCTAACTCCACTCATACCCTAGAAGGATGTCCCCAGAGAAGAAGATTGAACCAGACAGGACCCTAGGCCTAAATCGGATCCATTGCTTTGGTTTACAGGCATGTCTCCTCAAAACCCTGGATTCCAAAACCAGCATTGGTGTTTTCCTGAGGCACGCATCAGAACAAACCTCGTCTCCACAAGGAAACTTGTGCATGGGAGCTATGTCAAAAGCTTAGGAGAATACTTCAGGGTCCCGGCGCCACCGCCCCATTCCAAGGCCCTCATGGACACAAACACACATTAGACCCATCCTCAGGAAAGTCCATTTCAACTCAGCCACCCCGGTTGCTCCCGCAGAGCCATCAGATCTAAACTGTCTTGTCGCTAGGAGACAATTGGAATGCGAGGCGGGCTTCCCAGTTATCCATCCTCGAACTTTGGTCTGGACTCATCAATATGGGATGTCCTGGAGCTGTCCAACAGGTCTCAATTGTCCCGCAGAAGGAATCCTTGGAGGGGGCATCCCACCACTCCCAACGTGGGAAAACCTCCACGGCCTCGAGATTCGGCTCCCTTTATGAAGGGGCCGTCATGAACAGAAAATCCAAGTTGAGCCAACGTCTGATCCTCGCTCTGACTTCAGATGCATGAGATATTGTTTCAGATCTTCAGGGGGTACATGCCGTGCCCTCGCCCTGAAACCCAAGTCTAGCTGCCCCTAGGACCCAATTTTAATCAGATTACTGGTTGTCCAATCGCCCCTCCCAAGGGCTCTACCCTGGAATCCCTCATTTGACGGGACACCTGAGTTTGAAAAACAAAACGAAACAACAACAACAACAACAACAAACGGACTTCTTCCGTCCCACCGAATGACCCCAAACTCTGGATTGGGCCAAACCCCCAGGGAGTAAGACTCGTCCATTTCCCATGAAGTCACCCGGAAATTTCATGACCATGAATGGCATGATATCCAGAGATAATACTTGAGCAAGAGCCTCACACTCGCCCTTTTTTCATATCTCGAAGCGTTCTCCTCATGGTCTGTAGATCAGTCCTGCCATACCTATGACCAGAAACATAAGCCGAGTTTCTGTTTTCAGACAACTGTCCAAACAGCCCTGGCCTACACAGCCTACAGGATTAGGCCCCTGGAGCCCAGCTGACGACTGTACTTGCCCTCTCCAAGTGAATTCTGTGTGCCCATTCCAATGGCCACAACGCTACTAATAGGATAAACCTCCAAAGTCCCTGAGGCCATCCCAATAGTGGTGGCTTCCCAGGACAAACAGGAGCAATCTGAGCCCATCTGAGAACCTACCTGCACTCAGACTTGTAGACTGATATCCCCAGAGGTAAAAAGAAACGAACAGGCCCCTAGGCCCTAAACGGATCCATTGCTTTGGTCTCCAGGCATCTCTCCTCAGAGGCCTGGATTTCAGTACCAGCATATGGCTGTTTCTTGACTCACCCACCAGAACAAATCTCATCTACACATGGGAAACTTGCACGTGGGAGTGATGTCAAAGCCTCTGTTTAGGAGAACCCTTCATGGCCCCAGTGCCACCGCGTCATTCCAAGGTTTCCATAGACACAAAAACACATTAGGACACATCCACAGGAGAGTCCATTGCAACTCAGCGTATTCGGTGCTCCGCGAGATCCAGCAGATCTAACTTGTTTTGTTGCTAGGAGACAATTGGAATGCGAGGTGGGCTACCCATCCATCCATCCTTAGAGCCCTGCTCGGAATCGTTAGCCTGGAGCCAACCAACAGGTCTCAATTGTCCTGCAGAAGAATCTTTGAGGTTGGGAGCTTCTCACAACTCCCATCGTGAGAAAACACCCATGGCCTCGTGATCCCCCCCCTTCATGTAGTGGCCCTCAGGGACATAAGGTCCAACCTGAGCAATCGTCTGATCCTCACCCTGACTTCAGGTGCAGGAGATCGCGGTTCAGATCTGTATATTGTGCCTGCCATGTCCTCACCCAGAAACCTAAGCCTAGCTTGTGTGCTCAGATTTCCATCCTCAGACTAATGGCCCACAAGCCCTCCAGTTTGGCAATCCAGAATTATATTGCAGCACTCTGCCTGCCCTCCAGAAGAAAAACATTGCCTTCTGGGGCAACCCAGAAACCCCAAATGAAGATCAACCTGCACGCCACTTGGCTGTACCCAAAATATATAGGCTGACCTGGGCAATAATGCCCTTTCTGACAGAGGCTGAGACTGGACCTCCTGGCCCCACCCATACAGCTGGCCGCTCACTGAGCACATCGGACCAGCCATTGCCTTAGGTCGTTATCTCTTCCAGCCTCGGTTTTCAGGATTTAGAACCTAGACCTTATCTCCAATCACTGCCCATGTTTGAAAATGATGCAGAAATCAGAACTCCTTCCCAATGGAAAGAAACTTGTGGTAGGCTTGTTATATAATGTTAAGTGTAGTGGATACCAGTGTGTCCAATGAGGCCCCGCCATTGCTCGCGGGCCACATAGGTGGAAAACTCACATTGTGACCCACAGCCTGAGCCCAGTCCTCAGGTAAGGCCTCTCAGTGGCTGGATGAAGAGACAGCATATTGGGCTTGCCATGCCCCTAGGCCCCAATTTTTAACAATAGTTCGGGTTGTCCCTTCACTTTGCCCCAGGGCTCTGCTTTGGAATACCTCTTTTGGTGGGACACCTGAGGTAACAATCCTGAATGGAGTCTTGCCATCCCACATATTGACGAAAAACAATTGGGATCGGGCGAAATCCACAGAGAGCAAGATTAGTCCATGGCCTATGAAGCCTCCCCAACATTCCACGGCCATCGCTGATACAAAATACAGAACAAAAGCATGAGCACGTGCCTCAGACTCGCTCATTCTTCATATCCTGAAGATTTCTTCATATAAGAACCTACACGGCACTCGAATGCACCCAAAATATATAGTCTAACCTGGGCACTAATCCACTGTCTGACAACCTGAGCCCGGACCTCATGAACAACACCCAGACAGCTGACCGCACACTGAGCACATCAAATCTCCATGGACTTAGGTCATCATCTCTTCCCTACCTCAGTTTTCAGGCTTCAGAACCTAGACCTTATCTCCAATCACTGCCCAGGGGTAACTGTGATGCAGAAATCAGAACTCTTCCTTACCCATGGCAAGAAACCTTGTGGTTGGCATGTTGTCCAACGTTCAGTGTAGAGAAAACAACATTCACACTGAGGCCCGCCCATTTTCGAGTGTGACGAAGGCATAAACACGCATTGTGACCCTCAGCGTGAGTCCTGTCCTCTAGTACGTCCTCTCAGTGGCGGGACCATTACAGGTCATAATGGGCTTGACGTGTCCCTAGGCCCCAATTTTTAACCAGATGTCTGGTTGTCAAGTCGCCTCTCCCCAGGGCTCTACTCTGGAGTCCCTCATTTGGTGGGACACCTGAGGTAGAAAAACAAAACAAAACAAATCAACAAAAACAGAACAACAGACTTCTTCCATCCCACAGAATGACTCCAAACACTTTGGACGGGGCCAAAGCCCCAGTAGTAAGACTCGTCCATTTCCCATGAAGTCACCCGAAAATTTAACGACCATGAGTGACACGATATCCAGAGACAAAAACTTGAGCATGAGCCTCACACTCGCCCTTTTTTCATATCCCGAAGAGTTCTCCTCATGCTCTGGAGATCAGTCCTGCCTTACCTATGACCCGAAACATAAGCCGAGTATGTGTCTTCAGACAACTGTCCTAACAGCCCTGGCATACACACCCGAAAGGCTCAGGCCCCTGGAGCCAAACCTGACGACTGTGCTTGCCCTCTCCAAGGGAATTGTATGTGCCCAATCCAATGGCCTCAATCCTACAAAGAGGATAAACCTCCAAAGTCCCTGAGGCCATCCCAATATTTGGGGCTTCCCAGGACAAACAGGGGCAATCTGGTCCCATCGAGAACCTACCTGCACTCAGATCCGTAGACTGATGTCCCCTGAGGTAAAAAGGAAGGAACAGGCACCGAGGCACCTATCCCATCCATTGCTTTGGTTTCTAGGCATCTCTCCTCAGAGGCCTGGATTTCAATAACAGCATATGGCTGTTTCTTGACTCACCCATTCAGAACAAATCTCATCTACACATGGGAAACTTGCATCATTTAGCTGTGTGAAAGCCTTTCTTTAGGAGAACCCTTCAGGGCCCCAGTGCCACCGCTTCATTTGAAGGTGTCCATAGACACAAAATCATATTAGGACACATCCACGGTAGAGTCCATTTTAACTCAGCCTCCTCGGTTGTTCCCCCAGATCCAGCAGTTCTAACCTGTCTTGTTGCTTGGAGACAATTGGAATGCGACGTGGGCTACACAGCCATCCATCCTTAGAACCCTGCTCGGAAACTTGTCCTGGAGACAACCAACAGGTCTTAATTGTCCTGCAGAAGAATCTTTGCAGTAGGGAGCTCTCACAACTCCCATCGTAGGAAACACCCATGGCCTCGAGATCCACCCCCCTTCAAGAAGGGGCCATCAGGCACAGAATGTCCAACCTGAGCGATCGTCTGATCCTCGCCCTGACTTCAGATGCACGAGATCTCGATTCAGGTCTGTAGATTGTGCCTGCCATATCCTCACCCAGAAACCCTAGGCCTAGCTTGGTTTCTCAGACTTCCGTCCTCAGACAACTGGCCCACAAGCCCTCAATTAGGCAATCCAGAACTACAATGCAGCACTCTGCCTGCCCTCCAGAAGAAAAACATTGCCCTCTCGGGCTACCCAGAAACCGCAAATGAGGATCAACCTGCACGCCATTCGGCTCTACCCCAAATATGTAGGCTGACCTGGGCACTAATGCCCTTTCTGACACAGACTGAGCCTGGACCTCCTGGCCCCACCCAGACAGCTGGCTGAACACTGAGCATATCGGACCCGCCATGGCCTTAGGTCGTCATCTCTTCTCAACCTCGGTTCTCAGGCTTCAGAACCTAGACCTTATCTCCGTCACGGCCCGGATTTGAAAATGATGCAGAAATCAGAACTCTTTCCACATGGCAAGAAACCTTGTGGTTGGCATGTTGTCCAAGGTTCAGTGTAGTTGAAACCAGTGTGGCCATCAGGCCTCGCCCATGCTTGCGGGCTACATTGGTCACAAACACACATTGTGACCCCTCAGCCTGAGCCCAGTACTCAGGTTAGCCCTCTCAGTGGCTGGATGGAGAGACAGCATATTGGGCTTGCCCTGCCCTTAGGCCCCAATTTTTAAGCATAGTTCGGGTTGTCCCTTCACTTTGCCCCAGGGCTCTGCTTTGGAATTCCTCTTTTGGTGGGACACCTGAGGTAACAAACCTGAAAGGAGTCCTCCCATCCCACAGATTGACGAAAAACAATTGGGATCGGGCCAAATCCACAGAGAGCAAGATTCGTCCATGGCCCATGAGGCCTCCCCAACTTTCCACGGCCATCGCTGATACAAAATCCAGAGACAAATCCTGAGCTCGTGCCTCAGACTCGCTCATTCTTCATATCCTGAAGAGTTCTTCATATTAGAACCTACACGGCACTAGAATGCACCCAAAATATATAGTCTAACCTGGGCACTAATGCACCATCTGAGCTCCTGAGCCCGAACCTCGTGACCAGCTCCCAGACAGCTGACCGCACACTGAGCACATCAGACCCGCCATGGCCTTAGGTGATCATCTCTTCCCTACCTCAGTTTTCAGGCTTCAGAACCTAGACCTTATTTCCAATCACTGCCCAGGGGTGACTGTGATGCAGAAATCAGAACTCTTCCTTACCATGATAAGAAACCTTGTGGTTGGCATGTTGTCCAACGTTCAGTGTAGGAGAAACCAGCATTCACCCTGAGGCCCCGCCCATTCTTGAGTGCGACGAGGGCATAAACACGCATTGTGACCCTCAGCGTGAGTCCTGTCCTCTAGTACGTCCTCTCAGTGGCTGGACCATTAGATGTCATAATGGGCTTGACATGTCCCTAGGCCCCAATTTTTAACCAGATTTCTGGTTGTCCATTCGGCCCACCCCAGGGCTCTACTCTGGAATCCCTCATTTGGTGGGACACCTGAGGTTGAAAAACAAAATAAAACAAATAACAACAACAGAGCAACGGCCTTCTTCCATCCCACAGAATGACCCCAAACTCTTTGACCGGGCCAAACCCCCAGTGAGTAAGACTCGTCCATTTCCCATGAAGTCACCCCGAAATTTCACAACCATGAGTGACACGATATCCAGAGACAAAAACTTGAGAGGAGCCTCACACTCGCCCATTTTTCATATCCTGAAGAGTTCTCCTCATGGTCTGTATATCATTCCCGCCATACATATGACCTGAAACATAAGCCGAGTTTGTGTTTTCAGACAACTGTCCCAACAGCTCTGGCCTACACACCCTACAGGCTCAGGGCCCTGAGGCCAAACATGAAGACTGTGCTTGCCCTCTCCAAGGGAATTGTATGTGCCCATTCCAATGGCCACAACCCTACTAAGAGGATAATCCTCCAAAATCCCTGAGGACATCCCAATATTTGTGGCTTCCCAGGAAAAACAGGGGCAATCAGGGCCCATCTGAGCACCTACCTGCTCTCAGACCGTAGACTGATGTCCCTAGAGGTAAAAAGGAACGAACAGGCCCCTAGGAACCTATCTTATCCATTCGATTGGCTTCCAGGCATCTCTCCTCAGAGGCCTGGATTTCAATAACAGCATATGGCAGTTTCTGGAATCACCATAAGAACAAATCTCATCTACATATGGGAAACTTGCACGATGGAGCTGTGTGAAAGCCTCTCTTTAGGAGAACCCTTCAGGGCCCCAGTGCCCCCGCTTCATTCCAAGGTCTCCTTAGACACAAAATCATATTAGGACACATACACGGGAGAGTCCATTTCAACTCAGCCTCCTCATTTGCTCCCTCAGATCCAGCAGATCTAACCTGTCTTTTGCATGGAGACAATTGGAATGCGAGGTGGGCTACCCAGCCATCCATCCTTAGATCCCTGCTCAGAATCGTTCTTCTGGAGCCAACCAACAGGTCTCAATTGACCTGCAGAAGAATCTTTGCAGTTTGGAGCTTCTCACAACTCCCATCGTGGGAAAACCGCCATGGCCTCGCGATCCAACCACCACTTCAAGAAGGGGCCATCAGGGACAGAATGTCCAACCTGAGCGATCGTCTGATTCTCGCCCTGACTTCAGAAGCACGAGATCTCGATTCAGGTCTGTAGATTATGCCTGCCATATCCTCACCCAGAAACCTAGGCCTTGCTTGGGTTCTCAGACTTCCGTCCCCAGACTACTGAACCACAAACACTCCAGTTATGCAATCCAGAACTACAATGCAGCCCTCTGCCTGCCCTCCAGAAGAAAAACATTGCCCTCTGGGGCTACCCAGAAAACCCCAATGAGGATCTACCTGCACGGTATTCGGCTCTACCCCAAAATATAGGCTGACCTGGGCACTAATGCCCTTTCTGACACAGCCTGAGCCTGGACCTCCTGGCCCCACCCAGACAGCTGGCCGCACACTGAGCACATCGGACCCGCCATGGCCTTAGGTCGTCATCTCTTCTCAACCTCGGTTTTCAGGCTTCAGAACCAAGACCTTATCTCCAATCACGGCCCGGGTTTGAAAATGATGCAGAAATCAGAACTCTTTCCCCATGGCAGGAAACCTTGTGGGTGGCATATTGACCAAGTTTCAGTGTAATTGAAACCAGTTTGGCCCATGAGACTCCTCCCATGCTTGAAGGCCACATTGGTCACAAACACACATTGTGACCCTCAGCCTGAGCCCAGTCCTGAGATAAGGCCTCTCAATGGCTGGATGGAGAGACAGCATATTGGGCTTGCCATGCCCCTAGCACCCAATTTTTAAACATAGTTCAGGTTGTCCCTTCACTTTTCCCCAGAACTCTGCTTTGGAATTCCTCTTTTGGTGGGACCCCTGAGGTAACAAACCTGAAGGAGTCCTCCCATCCCACAGATTGACGAAAAACAATTGGGATCGGACCAAATCCACAGAGAGCAAGATTCGTCGATGGCCCATGAGGCCTCCCCAACATTCAACGGCCATCGCTGATACAAAATCCAGAGACAAAAGCCTGAGCAAGCGCCTCAGACTCGCTCATTCTTCATATCCTGAAGAGTTCTTCAGATAAGAACATACACGGCACTAGAATACTCCCAAAGTATATAGTCTAACATGGCCACTAATGCACTGTCTGACAACCTGAGCCCGGACCTCGTGACCAACACCCAGACAGCTGACCGCACACTGAGCACATCAGACCCACCATGGCCTTAGGTCATCATCTCTTCCCTACCTCAGTTTTCAGGATTCAGAAACTAGACCTTATCTCCAATCACTGCCCATGGGTGACTTTGATGTAGAAATCAGAACTCTTCCTTACCCATGGCAAGAAACCTTGTGGTTGGCATGTTGTCCAACGTTCAGTGTAGGAGAAAGCAGCATTCACCCTGAGGCCCCGCCCATTCTTTAGTGCGACGAGGGTTTAAACACGCATTGTGACCCTCAGCGAGAGTCCTGTCCTCTAGTCATAATGGGCTTGACATGTCCCTAGGCCCCAATTTTTAAACAGAATTCTGGATGTCCAGTCGCCCCTCCCCAGGGCTCTACTCTGGAATCCCTCAGTTGGTGGGACACCTGAGGTTTAAGAACAAAACAAAACAAATCAACAACAACAGAACAAGGGACTTCTTCCATCCCACATAATGACCCCAAAGTCTTTGGATGGGGCCAAACCCCCAGAGAGTAAGACTCGTCCATTTCCCATGAAGTCACCCGGAAATTTCACGACCATGAGTGACACGATATCCAGAGACAAAATCTTGAGCAAGAGCCACACACTCGCCCTTTTTCATATCCCGAAGATTTCTCCTCATGGTCTGTAGATCTGTCCTGCCATACCTATGACCCGAAACATAAGCCGAGTTTTTTTTTTTTTTTATCAGACAACTGTACAAACAACCCTGGCCTACACACCCTACAGGCTCAGGCCACTGGATCCAAACCTAACGACTGTACTTGCCCTCTCCAACGGAATTGTATGTGCCCATTCCAATGGCCACAACCCTACTAACAGTATAAACCTCCAATCCCTGAGGCCATCCCAATATTTGTGGCTTCCCAGGACAAATGGGGCAATCTGGGTCCTTCTGAGCACCTACCGGCGCTCAGACCCGTAGACTGATGTCCCCAGAGGTAAAAAGGAAAGAACAGACCCTAGGCTCTTATCAGATCCAGTGCTTTGGTTTCCAGGCATCTCTCCTCATAGGCCTGGATTTCAATAACAGCTTATGGCTGTTTCTTGACTCACCCATCAGAACAAATCTCATCTACACATTGGAAACTTGCATGAAGGAGCTATGTGAAAGCCTCTCTTTAGGAGAACCCTTCAGGGCCCCAGTGCCACCGCTTCATTCCAAGGTCTCCATAGACACAAAATCATATTAGGACACATCCACGGGAGAGTCCATTTCAACTCAGCCTCCTCGGTTGCTCCCCCAGATCCAGCAGATCTAACCTGTCTTGTTGCTTGGAGACAATTGGAATTCGAGGTGGACTACCCAGCCATCCATCCTTAGAACCCTGCTCGGAATCGTTGTCCTGGAGCCAACCAACTGGTCTCAATTGTCCTGCAGAAGAATCTTTGCATTTGGGAGCTTCTCACAACTCCCATCGTGGGAAAACCCCCATGGCCTCGTGATCCACCCCCCCTTCAAGAAGGGGCCATCAGGGACAGTATGTCCAACCTGAGCGATCGTCTGATCCTCGCCCTGACTTCAGATGCACGAGATATCGATTCAGGTCTGTAGATTGTGCCTGCCATATAATCACCCAGAAACCTAGGCCTAGCTTGGGTTTTCAGACTTCCATCCTGAGACTACTGGCCCACAAGCCCTCCAGTTTGGCAATCCAGAACTACAATGCAGCACTCTGCCTGCCCTCCAGAAGAAAAACATTGCCCTCTGGGGCTACCCAGGAACCTCAAATGCGGATCAACGGGTCACGCATTTGGCTGCACCCCAAGTATATAGGCTGACCTGGGCATTAATGCCCTATCTGACACAGCCTGATCCTGGACCTCCTGGCCCCACCCAGACAGCTGGCCGCACACTGAGCACATCGGACCCGTCATGGCATTAGGGCGTCATCTCTTCTCAACCTCGGTTTTCAGGGTTCAGAACCTAGACTTTATCTCCAATCACGGCACGGGTTTAAAAATGATTCAGAAATCAGAACTCTTTTCCCATGGCAAGAAACCTTGTGGTTGGCATGTTGTCCAAGGTTCACTGTAATTGAAACCAGTGTGGCCCATGAGGCCCTACCCATGCTTACGGGCCACATTGGTCACAAACACACATTCTGACCTTCAGCCTGAGCCCAGTCCTAAGGTAAGGCCTCTCAGTGGCTGGATGGAGAGACAGCATATTGGGCTTGCCATGCCTCTAGGCCCCAATTTTCAACCGTAGTTCGGGTTGTCCCTTCACTCTTCCCCAGGGCTCTGCTTTGGAATTCCTCTTTTGGGGGGACACCTGAGGTAACAAACCTGAAAGGAGTCCTCCCATCCCACAGATTGACGAAAAACAATTGGGATCGGGCCAAATCCACAGAGAGCAAGATTCGTCCATGGCCCATGAGGCCTCCCCAACATCCCACGGCCATCCCTGATACACAATCCAGGGACAAAAGCCTGAGCACGCGCCTCAGACTCACTCATTCTTCATATCCTGAAGAGTTCTTCAGATAAGAACCTTACGGCACTCTAAGGCACCCAAAATATATAGTCTAACCTGGGCACTAATGCACTGTCTGTCAACCTGAGCCCGGACCTCGTGATCAACACCCAGACAGCTGACCGCACACTGAGCACATCAGACCCGCCATGGCCTTATGTCATCATCTCTTATCTACCTCAGTTTTCAGGCTTCAGAACCTAGACCTTATCTCCAATCACTGCCCAGGGGTGACTGTGATGCAGAAATCAGAACTCTTCCTTACCCATGGCAAGAAACCTTGTGGTTGGCATGTTGTCCAACGTGCAGTGTAGGAGAAACCAGCATTCCCCCTGAGGCCCCGCCCATTCTTGAGTGCGTCGAGTGTATAAACACGCATTGTGACCCTCAGCGTGAGTCCTGTCCTCTAGTACGTCCACTCAGTGGCTGGACCATTGGATGTCATAATGGGCTTGACATGTCCCTAGGCCCCAATTTTTAACCAGATTTCTGGTTGTCCAGTCGCCCCTCCCCAGGGGTCTACTCTGGAATCCCTCATTTGGTGGGAAACCTGAGGTTGAAAAAGAAAACAAAACAAATCAACAACAACAGAACAACGGATTTCTTCCATCCCACAGAATGACCCCAAACTCTTTAGACGGGGACAAACCCCCAGAGAGTAAGACTCCTCCATTTCCCGTGGGGTCACCCGGAAATTTCACGACAATGAGTGACACGATATCCAGAGACAAAAACTTGAGCAAGAGCCTCACACTCACCCTTTTTTTCATATCCCGATGAGTTCTCCTCGTGGTCTGTAGATCAGTCCTGCTATACCTATGACCCGAAACATAAGACGAGTTTGTGTTTTCAGACAATGTCAAACAGCCCTGTCATACACACCCTACAGGCTCAGGCCCCTGGAGCCAAAACTGACGACTGTGCTTGCCCTCTCCAAGGGAATTGTATGTGCCCATTCCAATGGCCACAACCCTACTAAGAGGATAAACCTCCAAAGTCCCTGAAGCCATCCCAATATTTGTGGCTTCCCAGGACAAATAGGGGCAATCTGGGCCCTTCTGAGCCCCTACCTGCACTCAGACCCGTAGACTGATGTCCCCAGAGGTAAAAAGGAACGAACAGGCCCCTAGGCACTTATCGGATCCATTGCTTTGGTTTCAGGCATCTCTCCTCAGAGGCCTAGATTTCAAAATCAGCATATGGCTGTTTCTTGACTCACCCATCAGAACAAATCTCAACTACACATGGGAAACTTGCATGATGGAGCCATGTGAGAGCCTCTCTTTAGGAGAACCCTTCAGGGCCCCAGTCCCACCGCTTCATTCCAAGGTCTCCATAGACACAAAATCATATTAGCACACATTCACTGGAGAGTCCATTTCAACTCAGCCTCCTCGGTTGCTCCCCCAGATCAAGCAGATCTAACCTGTCTTGTTGCTTGGAGACCACTGGAATGAAGGTGGGCTACCCAGCCATCCATCCATAGAACCCTGCTCGGAATTGTTGTCCTGGAGCCAACCAACAGGTCTCAATTGTCCTGAAGAAGAATCTTTGCAGTTGGGAGCTTCTCACAACTCCCATCGTGGGAAAAACCCCATGGCCTCGTGTTCCACCCCCCCTTCAAGAAGGGGCCATCAGGGACAGAATGTCCAACCTGAGCGATCGTCTGATCCTCGCCCTGACTTCAGATGCACGAGATCTCGATTCAGGTCTGTAGATTGTGCCTGCCATATAATCACCCAGAAACCTAGGCCTAGCTTGGGTTTTCAGACTTCCATCCTGAGACTACTGGCCCACAAGCCCTCCAGTTTGGCAATCCAGAACTACAATTCAGCACCCTGCCTTCCCTCCAGAAGAAAAACATTGCCCTCTGGGGCTACCCAGGAACCTCAAATGCTGATCAACGGGGCACGCAATTCGACTGCACCCCAAGTATATAGGCTGACCTGGGCATTAATGCCCTATCTGACACAGCCTGATCCTGGACCTCCTGGCCCCACCCAGACAGCTGGCCGCACACTGAGCACATCGGACCCGTCCTGGCCTTAGTTCGTCATCTCTTCTCAACCTCGGTTTTCAGGGTTCAGAACCTAGACTTTATCTCCAATCACGGCACGGGTTTAAAAATGATTCAGAAATCAGAACTCTTTTCCCATGGCAAGAAACCTTGTGGTTGGCATGTTGTCCAAGGTTCACTGTAATTGAAACCAGTGTGGCCCATGAGGCCCTACCCATGCTTACGGGCCACATTGGTCACAAACACACATTCTGACCTTCAGCCTGAGCCCAGTCCTAAGGTAAGGCCTCTCAGTGGCTGGATGGAGAGACAGCATATTGGGCTTGCCATGCCTCTAGGCCCCAATTTTCAACCGTAGTTCGGGTTGTCCCTTCACTCTTCCCCAGGGCTCTGCTTTGGAATTCCTCTTTTGGGGGGACACCTGAGGTAACAAACCTGAAAGGAGTCCTCCCATCCCACAGATTGACGAAAAACAATTGGGATCGGGCCAAATCCACAGAGAGCAAGATTCGTCCATGGCCCATGAGGCCTCCCCAACATCCCACGGCCATCCCTGATACACAATCCAGGGACAAAAGCCTGAGCACGCGCCTCAGACTCGCTCATTCTTCATATCCTGAAGAGTTCTTCAGATAAGAACCTTACGGCACTCTAAGGCACCCAAAATATATAGTCTAACCTGGGCACTAATGCACTGTCTGTCAACCTGAGCCCGGACCTCGTGATCAACACCCAGACAGCTGACCGCACACTGAGCACATCAGACCCGCCATGGCCTTATGTCATCATCTCTTATCTACCTCAGTTTTCAGGCTTCAGAACCTAGACCTTATCTCCAATCACTGCCCAGGGGTGACTGTGATGCAGAAATCAGAACTCTTCCTTACCCATGGCAAGAAACCTTGTGGTTGGCATGTTGTCCAACGTGCAGTGTAGGAGAAAACCAGCATTCCCCCTGAGGCCCCGCCCATTCTTGAGTGCGTCGAGTGTATAAACACGCATTGTGACCCTCAGCGTGAGTCCTGTCCTCTAGTACGTCCACTCAGTGGCTGGACCATTGGATGTCATAATGGGCTTGACATGTCCCTAGGCCCCAATTTTTAACCAGATTTCTGGTTGTCCAGTCGCCCCTCCCCAGGGCTCTACTCTGGAATCCCTCATTTGGTGGGAAACCTGAGGTTGAAAAAGAAAACAAAACAAATCAACAACAACAGAACAACGGATTTCTTCCATCCCACAGAATGACCCCAAACTCTTTAGACGGGGACAAACCCCCAGAGAGTAAGACTCCTCCATTTCCCGTGGGGTCACCCGGAAATTTCACGACAATGAGTGACACGATATCCAGAGACAAAAACTTGAGCAAGAGCCTCACACTCACCCTTTTTTCATATCCCGATGAGTTCTCCTCATGGTCTGTAGATCAGTCCTGCCATACCTATGACCCGAAACATAAGCCGAGTTTGTGTTTTCAGACAACTGTCCAAACAGCCCTGGCCTACACACCCTACAGTCTCAGGGCCCTGGAGCCAAAACTGACGACTGTGCTTGCCCTCTCCAAGGGAATTGTATGTGCCCATTCCAATGGCCACAACCCTACTAATAGGATAAACCTCCAAAGTCCCTGAGGCCATCACAATATTTGTGGCATCCCAGGATAAACAGGTGCAATCTGAGCCCATCTGAGCACTTACCTGCACTCAGACCAGTAGACTGATGTCCCCAGAGGTAAAACGTAGGAACAGTTCCCTAGGCACCTATCGGATCCATTGCTTTGGTTTCCAGGAATATCTCCTCAGAGTCCTGGATTTCAATAACAGCATATGGCTGTTTCTTGACTCACCCATCAGAACAAATCTCATCTACACATGGGAAACTTGCACGATGGAGCTGTGTGAAAGCCTCTCTTTAGTAGAACCCTTCAGGGCCCCAGTGCCACCGCTTCATTCCAAGGTCTCCTTAGACACAAAATCATATTAGGACACATCCACGGGAGAGTCCATTTCAACTCATCCTCCTCGGTTGCTCCCCCAGATCCAGCAGATCTAACCTGTCTTCTTGCTTGCAGACAATTGGATGAGGGGTGGGCTACCCAGCCATCCATCCTTAGGACCCTGCTCGGAATCATTGTCCTGGAGACAACCAACAGGTCTCAATTGTCCTGCAGAAAAATCTTTGCAGTTGGGAGCTTCTCACAATTCCCATCGTGGGGAAAACTCCATGGCCTCGTGTTCCACCCCCCCTTCAAGAAGGGGCCATCAGGGACAGAATGTCCAACCTGAGCGATCGTCTGATCTTCGCCCTGACTTCAGATGCTCGAGATCTTGATTCAGGTCTCACCAGAAACCTAGGCCTAGCTTGGGTTCTCAGACTTCCATCCTCAGACTACTGGCCGACAAGCCCTCCAGTTTGGCAATCCAGAACTACAATGCAGCACTCTGCCTGCCCTCCAGAATAAAATCATTGCCCTATGGGCCTACCCAGAATCCCCCAATGAGGATCAACCTGCACGCCATTCGGCTGTACCCCACATATATAGGCTGACATGGGCACTAATGCCCTTTCTGACACAGCTTTAGCCTCGACCTCCTGGCCACACCCAGACAGCTGGCCGCACACTGAGCACAACCGACCCGCCATGGCCTTAGTTCGTCATGTCTTCTCAAATTCGGTTTTCAGGCTTCAGAACCTAGACCTTATCTCCAATCACGGCCCGGATTTGAAAATGATGCAGAAATCAGAAATCTCTCCCCATGGCAAGAAACCTTGTGGTTGGCATGTTGTCCAAGGTTCAGTGTACTTGAAACCAGTGTGGCCCATGAGGCCCCGCCCATGCTTGCGGGCCACATTGGTCACAAACACACATTGTGACCCCTCAGCCTGAGCCCAGTCCTCAGTTAAGCCCTCTCAGTGGCTGGATGGAGAGACAGCATATTGGGCTTGCCATGCCCCTAGGCCCCAATTTTTAACCATTGTTCGGGTTGTCCCTTAACTCTTCCCCAGGGCTCTGCTTTGGAATTCCTCTTTTGGTGGGACACCTGAGGTAAGAATCCTGAAAGGAGTTCTCCATCCAACAGATTGACGAAAAACAATTGGGATCGGGCGAAATCCACAGAGAGCAAGAATCGTCCATGGCCCATGAGGCCTCCCCAACATTCCACGGCCATCGCGGATTCAAAATCCAGAGACAAAAGGCTTAGCTTTTGGACCTTATGTCCCTGATGGCCCCTTTATGAAGGGGGGGATCATGTGGCCATGGGGGTTCTCTCACGATGGGAGTTCTGAGAAGCTCCCACCAAATGAGGGATTCCAGAGTAGAGTCCTGGGGAGGGGCGATTGGACAACCAGCAATCTCGTTTAAATTTGGGGCCTAGAGACATGTCAAGCCATTATGGCATCTAATGGTCTAGCCACTGACAGGACGTACAAGAGGAAAGGACTCACACTGAGGGTCGCAATGCGTGTTTATACACTCGACACATTCAAGAATGGGCGGGGCCTCAGGGTGAACGCTGGTTTCCCCTACACTGAACGTTGGACAACATGCCAACCATAAGGTTTCTTGCCATGGGTAAGGAAGAGTTCTGATTTCTGCATCACACACACCCTGGGCAGTGATTGGAAATAAGGTTTAGGTTCTTAAGCCTGAAAACTGAGGTAGGGAAGAGATGATGACCTAAGGCCACGGTGGGTCTTATGGGATCAGGGTGCGGTCAGCTGTCAGGGTGTTGCTCAGGAGGTCCCGGCTCAGTGTGTGTCAGACAGTGCATTACTGCCCAGGTTAGACAATATAACTTGTGTATATTCGAGTGCCATTAAGGTTTATTTGGGATGGCCTTAGGGACTTTGGAGGGTTCTCCTAATTTTTACGATTTTGGACAATGGAATGGGCAGAATTCCCATGGATTTGGTAGGCACAGTCCTAATGTGTGGCTCCAGGGTCCCCAGCCTGGAGGGTATGTGGCCCAGGACTTTGAGGACAGAAGTCTGAAAACACAAACTCAGCTTATGGTTGGGGACTTAGGTATGGCAGGCCCGATCTACAAACCATGAGAAGACATCTTCAGGATATGAAGATAGTGCGAGTCTGAGGCGCTTGCTCAGGCTTTTGTCTCTAGAGTTTGTTTCAGCGATGGCCGTGGAATGTCGAGGAGGCCTCATGGGCCATGGACGAATCTTGCTCTCTGTGGATTTGGCCCAATCCCAATTGTTTTTCGTCAATCTGTTGGATGGAGTACTCCTTTCAGGGTTGTTACCTCAGGTGTCCCACCAAAAGAGGAGTTCCAAAGCAGAGCTCTGGGGAAGAGTGAAGGGACAACCCGAACTATTTTTAAAAATTGGGGCCTAGGGGCATGGCAAGCCCAATATGCTGTCTCTTCATCCAGCCCCTGAGAGGCCTTACCTGAGGACTGGGCTAAGGCTAGGGTCACAATGTGTGTTTGCCACCTATGTGGCCCGCGAGCAATGGCAGGGCCTCATTGGACACACTGGTATCCACTACACTGAACATTATATAACAAGCCTACCACAAGTTTTCTTGCCATCGGGAAAGAGTTCTGATTTCTGCATCATTTTCAAACATGGGCAGTGATTGGAGATAAGGTCTACGTTCTAAATCCTGAAAACTGACATTGGGAAGAGATAACGACCTAAGGCAATGGCTGGTCGGATGTGCTCAGTGAGCGGCCAGCTGTATGGGTGGTGCGAGGATGTCCAGGCTCCGCCTCTGTCAGAAAGGGTATTATTGCCTAGGTCAGCCTATATATTTTGGGTACAGCCAAGTGGCGTGCAGGTTGATCTTCATTTGGGGTTTCTGGGTAGCCCCAGTGGGCAATATTATTCTTCTGGAGGGCAGGCAGAGTGCTGCATTATAATTCTGGATTGCCAAACTGGAGGTCTTGTGGGACATTAGTCCTAGGATGGAAGTCTGAGGACCCACGCTAGGCTTAGGTTTCTGGGTGAGGACATGGCAGGCACAATCTACAGATCTGAACTGAGATCTCGTGCATCTGAAGTCAGGGTGAGGATCAGACGATCGCTCAGGTTGGACCTTATGTCCCTGAGGGCCAATTCATGAAGGGGGGTGGATCACGAGTCCATGGGGGTTTTCCCAAGATGGGAGTTGTGAGAAGCTCCCAACCTCAAAGATTCTTCTGCAGGACAATTTAGACCTGTTGGTTTGCTCCAATCTAAGGATTCCGAGCAGGGTTCTAAGGATGGATGGCAGGGTAGCACACCTCGCATTCCAATTGTCTCCTAGCAACAAGACAAGTTAGATCTGCTGGATCTCGCGGAGCAACCGAATATGCTGAGTTGAAATGGACTCTCCTGTGGATAGGTCCTAATGTGTTTTTGTGTCTATGGATACCTTGGAATGACGCGGTGGCAGTGGGGCCATGAAGGGTTCTCCTAAACACAGGCTTTGAAATCACTCCCACGTGCAAGTTTCCCATGTGTAGATGAGATTTGTTCTGGTGGGTGAGTCAAGAAACAGCCATATGCTGGTACTGAAATCCAGTCCTCTGAGGAGAGATGCCTGGAAACCAAACAATGGATCCGATCAGGGCCTAGGGGCCTGTTCGTTCCTTTTTACCTCTGGGGATATCAGTCTACAAGTCTGAGTGCAGGTAGGTTCTCAGATGGGCTCAGATTGCTCCTGTTTGTCCTGGGAAGCCACCACTATGGGATGGCCTCAGGGACTTTGGAGGTTTATCCCATTAGTAGTGTTGTGGCCATTGGAATGGGCACACAGAATTCCCTTGGAGAGGGCAAGTACAGTCCTCAGCTTGGCTCCAGGGGCCTAAGCCTGTAGGCCAGGGCTGTTTGGACAGTTTTCTGAAAACAGAAACTCGGCTTATGTTTCGGGTCATAGGTATGGCAGGACTGATCTACAGACCATGAGGAGAACTCTTCGGGATATGAAAAAAGGGCGAGTGTGAGGCTCTTGCTCAAGTATTTATCTCTGGATATCATGCCATTCATGGTCATGAAAATTCCGGGTGACTTCATGGGAAATGGACGAGTCTTCTTCCCTGGGGGTTTGGCCCAATCCAAAGAGTTTGGGGTCATTCTGTGGGACGGAAGAAGTCCGTTTTTTATTGTTGTTGTTTTGTTTTGTTTTGTTTTTCAAACTCAGGGGTCCCACCAAATGAGGGATTCCAGAGTAGAGCCCTGGGGAGGGGTGATTGGACAACCAGAAATCTGGTTAAATTTGGGTCCTAGGGACACCTAGACTTGGGTTTCAGGGCGAGGGCACGGCATGTACCCCCTGAAGATCTGAAGCAATATCTCATGCATCGGAAGTCAGAGCACGGATCAGACGTTGGCTCAGCTTGGAATTTCTGTTCATGACGGACCCTTCATAAAGGGAGCCGAATCTCGAGGCCGTGGAGGTTTTCTCACGTTGGGAGTGGTGGGATGCCCCCTCCAAGGATTCCTTCTGTGGGACAATTGAGACCTGTTGGACAGCCCCAGGACATCCCATATGGATGAGTCCAGACCAACGTTCGAGGATGGATGCCTGGGAAGCCCGCCTCGCATTCCAATTGTCTCCTAGCGACAAGAGAGTTTAGATCTGATGGCTCTGCGGGAGCAACCGGGGTGGCTTAGTTGAAATGGACTTTCCTGAGGATGGGTCTAATGTGTGTTTGTGTCCATGAGGGCCTTGGAATGGGGCGGTGGCACCGGGACCCTGAAGTATTCTCCTAAGCTTTTGACATAGCTCCCATGCACAAGTTTCCTTGTGGAGGCGAGGTTTGTTCTGATGGGTGCCTCAGGAAAACCCCAATGCTGGTATTGGAATCCAGGGTTTTGAGGAGACATGCCTGTAAACCAAAGCAATGGATCCGATTTTGTCCTAGGGTCCTGTCTGGTTCAATCTTCTTCTCTGGGGACATCCTTCTAGGGTATGAGTGGAGTTAGATGCTCAGCTGGTGTCAGACAGCCCTTTTTTGTCCCAGGCGACCTATACTATTGGGATGGCCTCAGGGACTTTGGAGGGTTATCCTAATTTGTACGATTTTGGACAATGGAATGGGCAGAATACCCATGGATTGGGTAGGCACAGTCCTAATGTGTGGCTCCAGGGTCCCCAGACTGTAGGGTATATGGCACAGGACTTTGCGGACAGAAGTCTGAAAACAAAACCTCAGCTTATGTTTGGGGACGTAGGTATGGCAGGCCCGATCTACAAACCATGAGAAGACATCTTCAGGATATGAAGATAGTGCGAGTCTGAGGCGCTTGCTTAGGCTTTGTCTCTGGATTTTGTATCAGCGATGGCTGTGGAATGTCGAGGAGGCCTCATGGGCCATGGACGAATCTTGCTCTCTGTGGATTTGGCCCGATCCCAATTGTTTTTCGTCAATCTGTTGGATGGAGGACTCCTTTCAGGGTTGTTACATCAGGTGTCCCACCAAAAGAGGAATTCCAAAGCAGAGCCCTGGGGAAGAGTGAAGGGACAACACGAACTATGGTTAAAAATTGGGTCCTATGGGCATGGAAAGCCCAATATGCTGTCTCTTCATCCAGCCACTGAGAGGCCTTACCTGAGGACTGGGCTCAGCCTGAGGGTCACAAAGTGTGTTTTTGACCAATGTGGCCCGGAAGCATGGGCGGGGCCTCATGGGCCACACTGGTTTTAAGTACATTTAACCTTGGACAACTTGCCAACCACAAGGTTTCTTGGCATGGGGAAAGAGTTCTGATTTCTGCATCATTTTCAAACCCGGGCCGTGATTGGAGATAAGGTCTAGGTTCTGAAGCCTGAAAACCGAGGTTGAGAAGAGATGACGACCTAAGGCCATGACGGGTCCGATGTGCTCAGTGTGCGGCCAGTTGTCTGGGTGGGGGCAGGAGGTCCATGCTCAGGGTGTTTCATAAAGGGGTTTAGTGACCACGTCAGCATATATATTTGGCTTATAGCCGAATGGCGTGCAGGTTGATGCTCATTTGTGTTTTCTTGGTAGCCCCAGAGGACAATGTTTTTCTTCTGGAGGGCAGGCAGAGTGCTGAATTGTAGTTCTGGATTGCCAAACTGGAGGGCTTGTGGGCCAGTAGTGTGATGACGGAAGTCTGAGGACCCAAGCTAGGCCTAGATTTCTGGGTGAGGATATGGCAGGCACAATCTACAGACCTGAATCTAGGTCTCGTGCATCTGAAGTCAGGGCGAGGATCACACGATCTCTCAAGTTGGACATTATGTCCCTGATGGCCCCTTTTGAAGGGGGGAGTGGATCACGAGGCCATGGGGATTTTCCCACGATGGGAATCGTGAGAAACTCCCAACTGCAAAGATTCTTCTGCAATAATTGAGACCTGTTGGTTGGCTCCAGTACAAGTTTCCGAGCAGGGTTCTAAGGATGGAAGGTTGGGTAGCCCACCTCATATTCAAATTGTCTCCAAGCAACAAGAAAGGATAGATCTGCTGGATCTGGGGAGCAACCGAGGAGGCTGAGTTGAAATGGACACTCCCGAGGATGTGTCCTAATATGATTTTGTGTCTATGGGGACCTTGGAATGAAGCGGTGGCACTGGGGCCCTGAAGGGTTCTCCTAAAGAGAGTCTTTCACACAGCTCCAACGTGCAAGTTTCCTATGTGTAGATGAGATTTCTTCTGATGGGTGAGTCAAGAAACAGCCATATGCTGTTATTGAAATCCAGGCCTCTGAGGAGAGATTCCTGGACACCAAAGCAATGGATCCGATAGGAGCCTAGGGGGCTGTTCGTTCCTTTTTACCTCTGCGGACATCAGTCTACGGGTGTGAGTGCTGGTACGTGCTCAGATGGGCCCAGATTGCCCCTGTTTGTCCTGGGAAGCCACAAATATTGGGATGGCCTCAGGGACTTTGGAGGTTGATCCTCATAGTAGGGTTGTGCCCATTGGAATGGAAACATACAATTCCCTTGGAGAGGGCAAGGACAGTCGTCAGGTTTGGCTCCAGGGGTCTGAGCCTGTAGGGTGTCTAGGCCAGGTCTGTTTGGACAGTTGTCTGAAAACACAAACTCGGCTTATGTTTCGGGTCATAGATATGGCAGGACTGATCTACAGACCATGAGGAGAATTCTTCGGTATATGAAAAAAGGGCGAGTGTGAGGCTCTTGCTCAAGTTTTTGTCTCTGGATATCGTGTCACTCATGGTCGTGAAATTTCCGGGTGACATCATGGGTAATGGACGAGTCTTATTCTCTGAGGGTTTGGCCCCGTCCAAAGAGTTTGGGGTCATTCTGTGGGATGGAAGAAGTCCGTTGTTCTGTTGTTGTTGATTTCTTTTGTACTGTTTTTCAACCTCAGGTGTCACACCAAATGAGGGATTCCAGAATAGAGCCCTGGGGAGGGGCGACTGGACAACCAGAAATCTGGATAAAATTGGAGCCTAGGGACATGCCAAGCCCATTATGACATCTAACGGTCCAGCCACTGAGTGGACGTACTAGAGGACAGGAATCACGCTCAGGTTCACAATGCGTTTTTATGCCCTCGTCGCACTCAAGAATGGGCGGGGCCTCAGGGTGAATGCTGGTTTCTCCTACACTGAACCTTGGACATCACGGCAACCAAAAGGTTTCTTGCCATGGGTAAGCAGGAGTTCTGATTTCTGCATCACAGTCACCCCTGGGCAGTGAATGGAGTTAAGATCTTGGTCCTGAAGCCTGAAAACTGAGGTAGGGCAGAGATGATGACCTAAGGCCATGGCGGTTCTGATGTTCTCAATGTGCGGTCAGCTGTCTGGGTGTTGCTCAGGATGTCCTGGCTCAGGTTGTGTCAGACACTGCATTACTGCCCAGGTTAGTCTATATAATTTTGGTACATTCGAGTGCCGTGTAGGTTTTTTCTCATTTAATGAGCCCGGGCAGCTCATTAGGCAATATATTTTTTCTAGAGGGCAGGCAGAGTGCTGCAATGATGGTCCGGAATTGCCAAACTTGTAGGCTTCGGGGACAGGAGTGTGAGGATGGAAGTCTGAGAACACAAGCTAGACTTGGGTTTCAGGGCGAGGGCACGGCATGTACCCCCTGAAGATCTGAAACAATATGTCATGCTTCTGAAGTCAGAGCGAGGATCAGACGTTGGCTCAGCTTGGATTTTCTGTTCATGACGGCCCCTTCTTGAAGGGAGCGGATTCTCGAGAGCGTGGAGGTTTTCGCACATTGGGAGTGGTGGGATGCCCCCTCCAAGGATTCCTTCTGCGTGAAAATTGAGACCTGATGGACAGTTCCAGGACATCCCATATGGATGAGTCCAGACCAACTTTCGAGTATGGATGCCTGGGAAGCCCGCCTCGCATTCCAATTGTCTCCTAGGGACAAGACAGTTTAGATCTGATGGCTCCTCGGGAGCAACCGGGGTGGCTGAGTTGAAATGGACTTTCCTGAGGATGGGTCTAATGTGTGTTTGTGTCCATGAGGGCCTTGGAATGGGGCGGTGGCACCGGGACCCTGAAGTATTCTCCTCAGCTTTTGACATAGCTCCCATGCACAAGTTTCCTTGTGGAGACGAGTTTGGTTCTGATGGGTGCCTCAGGAAAACCCCAATGCTGGTATTGGAAACCAGGGTTTTGAGGAGACATGCCTGTAAACCAAAGCAATGAATCCGATTTTGGCCTAGGGTCCTGTCTGGTTCAATCTTCTTCTCTGGGGACATCCATCAAGGGTATGAGCGGAGTTAGATGCTTAGCTAGTGTCAGACTGAACTTTTTTGTCCCGGGCGACCTATACTATTGGGATGGCCTCAGGGACATTGGAGGGTTCTCCTAATTTGTACGATTTTGGACAATGGAATGGGCAGAATTTCCATGGATTGGGTAGGCACAGACCTATTGTGTGGCTCCAGGGTCCCCAGCCTGGATGGTGTGAGGCCCAGGACTTTGAGGACAGAAGTCTGAAAACACAAACTCAGCTTATGTTTGGGGACGTAGGTATGGCAGGCCCGATCTACAAACCATGAGAAGACATCATCAGGATATGAAGAAAGTGCGAGTCTGAGGCGCTTGCTCACTTTTGTCTCTGGATTTTGTTTCAACGATGGCCGTGGAATGTCGAGGAGGCCTCATGGGCCATGGACGAATCTTCCTCTCTGTGGATTTGGCCTGATCCCAATTGTTTTTCGTCAATCTGTGGGATGGGAGGACTCCTTTCAGGTTTGTTACCTCAGGTGTCCCACCAAAAGAGGAATTCCAAAGCAGAGCCCTGGGGAAGAGTGAAGGGACAACCCGAACTATGGTTAAAAATTGAGGCCTAGGGGCATGGCAAGCCCAATATGCTGTCTCTCCATCCAGCCACTGAGAGGCCTTACCTGAGGAATGGGCTCAGGCTGAGGGTCACAAAGTGTGTTTTTGACCAATGTGGCCCGGAAGCATGGGCGGGGCCTCATGGGCCACACTGGTTTTAAGTACAATTAACCTTGGAAAACTTGACAACCACAAGGTTTCTTGCCATTGGGAAAGAGTTCTGATTTCTGCATCATTTTCAAACCCGGGCCGTGATTGGAGATAAGGTCTAGGTTCTGAAGCCTGAAAACCGATGTTGAGAAGAGATGACGACCTAAGGCCATGACGGGTCCGATGTGCTCAGTGTGCGGCCAGCTGTCTGGGTGGGGGCAGGAGGTCCATGCTCAGGGTGTTTCATAAAGGGCTTTAGTGACCTCGTCAGCATATATATTTGGGGTATAGCCGAATGGCGTGCAGGTTGATGCTCATTTGTGTTTTCTGGGTAGCCCCAGAGGACAATGTTTTTCTTCTGGAGGGCAGGCAGAGTGCTGAATTGTAGTTCTGGATTGCCAAACTGGAGGGCTTGTGGGCCAGTAGTGTGATGACGGAAGTCTGAGGACCCAAGCTAGGCCTAGATTTCCGGGTGAGGATATGGCAGGCACAATCTACAGACCTGAATCGAGGTCTCGTGCATCTGAAGTCAGGGCGAGGATCACACGATCTCTCAAGTTGGACATTATGTCCCTGATGGCCCCTTTTGAAGGGGGGAGTGGATCACGAGGCCATGGGGTTTTTCCCACGATGGGAATCGTGAGAAACTCCCAACTGCAAAGATTCTTCTGCAACAATTGAGACCTGTTGGTTGGATCCAGTACAACGATTCCGAGCAGGGTTCTAAGGATGGATGGTTGGGTAGCCCACCTCACATTCAAATTGTCTCCAAGCAACAAGAAAGGTTAGATCTGCTGGATCTGGGGGAGCAACCGAGGAGGCTGAGTTGAAATGGACACTCCCGAGCATGTGTTTTAATATGATTTTGTGTCTATGGAGACGTTGGAATGAAGCGGTGGCACTGGGCCCTGAAGGGTTCTCCTAAAGAGAGTCTTTCACACAGCTCCAACGTGCAAGTTTCCTATGTGTAGATGAGATTTCTTCTGATGGGTGAGTCAAGAAACAGCCATATGCTGTTATTGAAATCCAGGCCTCTGAGGAGAGATTCCTGGAAACCAAAGCAATGGATCAGATAGGAGCCTAGGGGCCTGTTCGTTCCCTTTTACCTCTGCGGACATCAGTCTACGGGTGTGAGTGCCGGTAGGTGCTCAGATGGGCCCAGATTGCCCCTGTTTGTCCTGGGAAGCCACAAATATTGGGATGGCCTCAGGGACTTTGGAGGTTTATCCTCGTAGTAGGGTTGTGGCCATTGGAATGGAAACATACAATTCCCCTGGAGAGGGCAAGCACAGTCGTCAGGTTTGGCTCCAGGGGTCTGAGCCTGTAGGGTGTCTAGGCCAGGGTTGTTTGGACAGTTGTCTGAAAACACAAACTCGGCTTATGTTTCGGGTCATAGGTATGGCAGGACTGATCTACAGACCATAAGGAGAATTCTTCGATATATGAAAAAAGGGCGAGTGTGAGGCTCTTACTCAAGTTTTTGTCTCTGGATATCGTGTCACTCATGGTCGTGAAATTTCCGGGTGACATCATGGGAAATGGACGAGTCTTACTCTCTGGGGGTTTGGCCCCGTCCAAAGAGTTTGGGGTCATTCTGTGGGATGGAAGAAGTCCGTTGTTCTGTTGTTGTTGATTTGTTTTGTACTGTTTTTCAACCTCAGGTGTCCCACCAAATGAGGGATTCCAGAATAGAGCCCTGGGGATGGGCGACTGATCAACCAGAAATCTGGATAAAATTGGGGCCTAGGGACATGTCAAGCCCATTATGACATCTAATGGTCCAGCCACTGAGAGGACGTACTAGAGGACAGGAATCACGCTCAGGTTCACAATGCGTTTTTATGCCCTCGTCGCACTCAAGAATGGGCGGGGCCTCAGGGTGAATGCTGGTTTCTCCTATACTGAACCTTGGACATCATGGCAACCCAAAGGTTTCTTGCCATGGGTTAGCAGGAGTTCTGATTTCTGCATCACAGTCACCCCTGGGCAGTTATTGGAGTTAAGTTCTAGGTTCTGAAGCCTGAAAACTGAGGTAGGGCAGAGATGATGACCTAAGGCCATGGCGGTTCTGATGTTCTCAGTGTGCGGTCAGCTGTCTGGGTGTTTCTCAGGAGGTCCCGGCTCAGGTTGTGTCAGACAGTGAATTACTGCCCAGGTTAGACTCTATAATTTGGGTACATTCGATTGCCTTGTAGGTTTATTCTCATTTCAGCTGCCTGGGCAGCTCATTAGGCAATATATTTTTTCTAGAGGGCAGGCATAGTGCTGCAATGATGGTCCAGATTGCCAAATTTGTGGGCTTCGGGGCCAGGAGTGTGAGGATGGAAGTCTGAGAACACAAGCTAGACTTGGGTTTCAGGGAGAGGGCACGGAATGTCCCCCCTGAAGATCTGAAGCAATATCTCATGCATCTGAAGTCAGAGCGAGGATCAGACGTTGGCTCAGCTTGGATTTTCTGTTCATGACGGCGCCTTCTTGAAGGGAGCGGATTCTCGAGAGCGTGGAGGTTTTCCCACGTTGGGAGTGGTGGGATGCCCCCTCCAAGGATTCCTTCTGCGTGAAAATTGAGACCTGTTGGACAGTTCCAGGACATCCCATATGGATGAGTCCAGACCAACGTTCGAGGATGGATGCCTGGGAAGCCCGCCTCGCATTCCAATTGTCTCCTAGGGACAAGACAGGTTAGATCTGATGGCTCTGCGGGAGCAACCGGGGTGGCTGAGTTGAAATGAACTTTCCTGAGGATGGGTCTAATGTGTGTTTGTGTCCATGAGGGCCTTGGAATGGGGCGGTGGCACCGGGACCCTGAAGTATTCTCCTCAGCTTTTGACATAGCTCCCATGCACAAGTTTCCTTGTGGAGACGAGGTTTGTTCTGATGGGTGCCTCAGGAAAACCCCAATTCTGGTATTGGAAACCAGGGTTTTGAGGAGACATGCCTGTAACCCAAAGCAATGTATCCGATTTTGTCCTAGGGTCCTGTCTGGTTCAATCTTCTTCTCTGGGGACATCCATCTAGGGTATGAATGGAGGTAGTTGCTCAGCTGGTATCAGACTGACCTTTTTTTGTCCTGGCGATCTATTCTATTGGGATGGTCTCAGGGACTTTGGAGGGTTCTCCTAATTTGTATGATTTTGAACAATGGAATAGGCAGAATTCTCATGGATTGCGTAGGCACAGTCCTAATGTGTGGCTCCAGGGTCCCCAGCCTGGATGGTGTGTGGCCCAGGACTATGAGGACAGAATTCTGAAAACACAATCTCAGCTTGTGTTTGGGGACGTAGGTATGGCAGGCACGATCCATAAAACATGAGAAGACATCTTCAGGACATGAAGATAGTGCTAGTCTGAGGCGCTTGCTCAGGCTTTTGTCTCTGGATTTTGTTTGCGCGATGGCCGTGGAATGTCGAGGAGGCCTCATGGGCCATGGACGAATCTTCCTCTCTGGTATTTGGCCCGATCCCAATTGTTTTTCGTCAATCTGTTGGATGGAGGTCTCCTTTCAGGGTTGTTACCTCAGGTGTCCCACCAAAAGTGGAATTCCAAACCAGAGCCCTGGGGAAGAGTGAAGGGACAACCCAAACTATGGTTAAAAATTGGGGCATAGGGGCATGGCAAGCCCAATATGCTGTCTCTTCATCCAGACACTGAGAGACCTTACCTGAGGACTGGGCTAAGTCTGAGGGTCACAATGTGAGTTTGCCACCAATGTCGCCCGCGAGCAACGGTGGGCCTCATCAGACAAACAGGTTTCCACTACACTGAACTTGGGACAACAAGCCAACCACAAGGTTCGTGCCATTGGGAAGGAGTTCTGATTTCTGCATCATTTTCATACCTGGGCAGTGATTGGAGAGAAGGTATAGGATCTGAATCCTGAAAATCGAGGCTGGGAAGAGATAACGACCTAAGGCAATGGCTGGTCCTATGTGCTCAGTGAGCGGCCAGCTGTATGGGTGAGCCAGGGTCTAGGCTCAGCCTCTGTCAGAAAGGGCATTATTGCCCAGGTCAGCCTATATATTTTGGGTACAGCCAAGTGGCGTGCAGGTTGATCTTCATTTGGGGTTTCTGGGTAGCCCCAGAAGGCAATGTTTTCTTCTGGAGGGCAGGCAGAGTGCTGCATTTTAATTCTGGATTGCCATACTGGAGGGCTTGTGGGACATCAGTCTGAGGATGGAAGTCTGAAGACACAAGCTAGGCTTACGTTTCTGGTGAGGACATGGCAGGCACTATCTACAGACCTGAACCGAGATCTCGTGCATCTGAAATCAGGGTGAGGATCAGACAATCACTCAGGTTGGACCTTATGTCGCTGAGGGCCACTTCATGAAGGGGGGGGTATCACGAGGCCATGGGTGTTTTCTCACGATGGGAGTTGTGAGAAGCTCCCAACTTCAAAGATTCTTCTGCAGGATAAATGAGACCTGTTGGTTGGCTGCAGGCTAACGATTCCGAGCAGGGTTTTAAGGATGGATGGCGGGGTAGGCCACCTCGCATTCCAATTGTCTACTAGCAATAAGACAGGTTAATCTGCTGGATCTCGCGGAGCAACCGAATACGCTGAGTTGAAATGGACTCTCCTGTGGATGGGTCCTAATGTGTTTTTGTTTCTATGGAGACCTTGGAATGAAGCGGTGGCACTGGGGCCCTGAAGGGTTCTCCTAAACAGAGGCTTTGACACAGCTCCCACGTGCAAGTTTCCCATGTGTAGATGAGATTTGTACTGAAGTGTGAGTCAAGAAACAGCCATATGCTCGTATTGAAATCCAGGCCTCTGAGGAGAGATGCCTGGAAACCAAAGCAATGGATCTGATTAGTGCCTGGGGCCTGTTCGTTCCTTTTTACCTCTAGGAACATCAGTCTACGGGTCTGAGTGCAGGTAGGTTCTCGGATGGGCTCAGATTACTCCTGTTTGTCCTGGGAAGCAACCACTATTGGGATGGCCTCAGGGAATTTGTAGGTTTATCCTATTAGTAGGGTTGTGGCCATTGGAATGGGCACACAGAATTCCTTTGTAGAGGGCAAGTACAGTCCTTAGGTTGGCTCCAGGGGCCTGAACCTGTAGGGTGTTTGGCCAGTGCTGTTTAGACAGTTGTCTGAAAACACAAACTTGGCTTATGTTTCGGGTCATAGGTATGGCAGGACTGATCTACAGACCTTGAGGAGAACTCTTCAGGATATGAAAAAAGGGCGAGTGTGAGGCTCTTGCTCAAGTTTTTGTCTCTGGATATCGTGTCACTCATGGTCATGAAATTTCCGGTTGACTTCATGGGAAATGGATGAGTCTTATTCTCTGGGGTTTGGCCTTGTCCAAAGAGTTTGAGGTCATTCTGTGGGATGGAAGAAGTCCGTTTTTTTTGTTGTTGTTGTTGTTGTTGTTTGTTTTGTTTTGTTTTTTAACCTCAGGTGTCCCACCAAATGAGGGATTCCAGAGTAAAGCCCTGGGGAGGGGAGACTGGACAACCAGAAATCTGGTTAAAAATTGGGGTCTAGGGACATGTCAAGCCCATTATGACATCTAATGGTCCAGCCACTGTGAGGTCTTTCTTGAGGACAGGACTCACGCTGAGTCACAAAGCGTGTTTATGCCCTCGTCGCACTCAAGAATGGGCGGGGCCTCATGGTGAATGCTGGTTTCTCCTACACTGATCATTGGACAACTTTCCAAACACAAGGCTTCTTGCCTTGGGTAAGGAGGAGTTCTGATTTCTGCATCACATTCAACCCTTGTCAGAGCTTGGAGTTAAGGTCTAATTTCTGAAGCCTGAAAAATTAGGTTGGGAAGAGATAAGGAGCTAAGACGATGGCGGGTGTGATGTTCTCAGTGTGCGGTCAGCTGTCTCTGTTTTGGTCAGGAGGTCCAGGCTCACTGTGTATCAGACAGTGTATTAGTGGCCAGGTTAGACTATCAAATTTGGGTACATTCGAGTGCCATGTATGTCTATCCTCATTTGGATTATGTGAGAAACTCCATAGGTCAAAATTTTTCTTCTGGAAGGCAGGCAGAATGCTTCATTTTGTGTCCCGAATTTCCAAATGTGAGGGCTTGGGGGCCAGGAGTGTGAGGACGGAAGTCTGAGAACACAAGCTAGTCATAGGTTTCAGGGCGAGGGCAAGGAAAGCACACTCTGCAGAGCTGCATCGAGATCTCGTGCATCTGAATTCAGGGTGAAGATCAGACTTTGGCTTAGGTTGGAGTTCCTGTCCATGATTTCCCCTTCATAAATGGAGGGGCATCACAAAGCCATCTAGATTTTCCCAGGTTGGGAGTTGTGAGATGCTCCAAAACTCAAGGATTCCTTCTGCCAGACATTTGAGACCTGTTGGATGGCTCCAGGACATCCCATACTGAACGACGCCAGAGTAGAGCTCTAAGGTTGGATGGTTGGACAGCCCGCCTCACATTCCAATTGTCTCCTAGTCAAGACAGGTTCAGTCTGCTCGCTCTGGGGGAGCAACCAAGGGAGCTGAGTTGAAATGGAAATTCCTGCGGATGGGTTCTAATGTGGATTTCTGTCCATGGAGACCTTGTAATGGGGAAGTGGCACACAGGCCCTGAAGGATTCTCTTAACTAGAGGTTTTGAGACATCTTCAAAGGATAATTTTCCCATTAGGAGAAGAGATTTGTTCTGATTGCTGCCTCATGAAATCCCCATATGCTAATATTGGAAACCAGACCTCTGAGGAGAGATACCTGTAAACGAAAGCAATGAATCTGATTCAGGCCTAGGGGACTGTCTGATTCAATCTTCTTCTCTGGGGACATCCATCTACGCAGAGTAGAGGTAGATGCTCAGCTGGTTTCAGATGACCCTTGTTTGTCCTGGGCTGCCTATATTATTGGGATGTCCTTGGGGACTCTGGAGGTTTTTCCTAATTTGTACGATTGTGGACAATGGAATGGGCAGAATTCCCGTGGTATGGACAGGCACAGTCCTGATGTGTGGCTCCAGGGGCCCCAGCCTGAAGGGTCTGTGGGCCAGGAATGTGGGGACAGAAGTCTGAAAACACAAACTCAGCATAGGTTTGGAGAGTAGGTATGGCAGGCCCGATATACAGACCGTGAGGAGAACTCTTCGGGATACGACAAAAGAGCGAGGGTGAGGCGCTTGCTCAGACTTTTGTCTCTGGATTTGTTGTCAACGATGGCTGTGGAATCTCGGGGAGGCCTCATGGGCCATGGACGAGACTTCCTCTCTGTGAATTTGGTCCAATCACAATTTTTTGGGGTCAATCTGAAGGATGGGAGGAGTCCTTTTAGATTTGTTACCTCAGGTGTCCCACCAAAAGAGGGATTCCAAAGCAGAGCTCTGGGGAGGGATGAATGGACAACCCGAACAATCCAATTGGGGTGAGGTCGAGAACCGAGCAGGTTGGACCTCATTTGGGGTTTATGGAGATCCCCATAGAGCAACGTTTTTCTTCTGGAGGGCCAGCATAGGGCTGCATTTTGGTTCCAGAATTCCAAGTCTTGAGGACATGTTTGCCAGGAGTGTGAGGAAGGAAGTCTGAAAACACAAGGTAGCACGAGGTTTGGGCCCACTGTGCAGAGTCTGAATCGAGATCTCCTGCATCTGAGGTCAGGGCGAGTATCAGATGTTGCCTCAAGCTGGAGTTTGTGTCCATGACGGCCCCTTCCTGAAGGGGGTGGGGGCGTCATGAGGCCAGGGAGGTATCCCTACGAGGGAGTTTTGAGCTGCTCCAAACTTCAAAGTTTCCTTCCTCAGGACAGTCGAGTACTATTGGATGGTTCCAGGATGCCCCATACAGAAAAACTCGAGAGCAGGGGCCTAAGCATGGATGCCGAGAAACGCCAACTCACCTTCCCATTGCCTGGTCGAGACAAGGCATGCTCAATCGCGGGCTCTTGGGTGAGCTACCCAGAAGGCTGAGTTTAAATGGCCTTTCCTGAGGATGAGTCATAATGTGGGTTGGTGGCCATGGAGACCTTGGAATGTGGCGGTCGCTAAGGGACTCTGCAGGATTATCCAACCCGAAGGGTTTGACACAACTCCAATAAGGAAGCTTTCCATGTGGAGATGAGAGGTGTTCTGTCTGGTGCCTCCGGATAGCCCCATATGCTGGTCTTCGAACCCAGGCCTCTGAGGAGTGATACCTGGACACCAAAGCAAGAGTTCATAATAGGGCCTAGGGGCCTGTCTGGTTCAATCTTCAGTCTCTGCGGATACCAGTCTGTGTGTCTGCATGGAGGTAATAGTTGCTCAGCTGGTGTCATAATGCCCCGTTTGTCCAGTGCGGCTAGCGGTAGTGGGATGTCTTTGGGGACCTTGAGGTTTCTACTATTTTGTAGATTGTGGCCAATGGAACGGGAAGTTTCTTAGGAGAGAGCAGGCACAGTTCTGGGGTGTGGCTCCAGAGACCCCAGCCTGGAGGCGGTGTGGGCCACGGCTGTGCAGACAGACATCCAAAACCCCAAACTCAGCTCAGGTTTGGGGCCGAGGTTATGGCAGGCCTGATCTACAGTCCGTGAGGGGAGCTCCTCTGGATATGAAAGAAGGGTGAGAGGGATGCAGTCGCTCAGTCTTTTGTCTCTGGATATTTTGTCCACAATGGCCGTTTAATGTAGGAGTTGCATCATGGGTCGTAGAAGTCTCCCTCTCTGGTAGTTTGTCCAGCCCCCGAGATTTTGGGGTCATTCTGTGGTAAGGGAAGACTCCTGTTTTCTGCTTCATGTGCCCCCCCAGTAGAGGGATTCTGGAGCATAGCAGTGGGTACTGACAACTGGAATACTCGCTCTCTGGTTAAGCCTGGGGGCCTATGGATATGACAAGCCCCATATGCAGGATCTTGGTCCAGCCACTGAGAGGCGTTACTTTAATACGGGACTCACGCTACAGGTCACAATGCATGTCTGTGCCCTAGGCGGCCCTCAAGCACTGGCGTGGCCTTTCCGGCAATGCAGGTTTTCCCACATTGAACGTTGGACAACATGCCAACCACAAGGTTTCTGGCCATGGGGAAGGAGGAATTCTAATTTCTGCATCATGTTCACCCCTGGGGAGTGATTGGAGATAAGGTCTAGGTTCTGAAGCCTGAAAACCGAGGTTGGGAAGAGATGACGAACTACAGCTATAGCGGGTCCCTTGTGTCCAGGTTGGAGCCAGCTGTCTAGGTGTCGTTTGGGATGTCTTGTCTCAGGCTGTGCCAGACAGGGCATTCGTATTCAGGGTAGGCTGTATAATTGCTTTACAGTCGAGTGGCATGCATTAGATAATCATTTGGGGTTTCTTATTAGCAGCATAGGGCAAAGTTTTTCTTCTGGAGGGCAGGCAGAGTGCTGCATTGTGGCTTCGGAATTCCCAAACTGGAGGGCTTGTGGGCCAGGAGAGTGAGGACGGAAGTCTGAGAACACAAGCTAGGCTTAGGTTTCGGGGAATGGACATGGCAGGCACACTCTGCAGAGCTGAATTGAGATCTCATGAGTCTGAAGTCAGGTCGAGGACCAGACTTTGGCTCACGTTGGAGTTTCTGTCCATGTTGGCCCCTTCATGAAAGGGGGGGGCATTATGAGGCCATGGGGGTTTTCCCACTATTTGTGTTGTGAGATGCTCCAAACCGCAAGGATTTCTTCTGTGGGACAATTAAGATTTGTTGGATGGCTCCAGGACGTCTCATAAGGTATTTTTCCAGAACAGGGTTCTAAGTATGGATGTCTGGGCAGACACCCTCAATTCCAATTGTCTCCTAGCAACAAGAAACGTTTGATCTGCTGGCTTGGGGTAGCATCAGAGGGGGCTGAGTTGAAATGGACTTTCCTGAGGATGGTCTTAAATGAATTGAAATGGACTTTCCTGAGGATGGTCTTAATGTTGGTTTGAGTCCATTGAGACTTTGGTATGGGGCAGTGGCACCAGGGCCCTGAAGGATTGTCCTAACCAGAGGTTATAACAAAGCTCCAATGAGCAAGTTTTCCATGGGGAGACGAGATTTGTTCTTATTGGTGCCTCAGGAAACCACCATTTGCTGGTATTGGAAATGAGGCCTCTGAGGATTGTTGCCTGGAAACCAAAGCAATGGATCTGATTAGGGCCTAGGGGCCTGTCCGGTTCAATATTGTTCTCTGGGGACATCTTTTGTCTGAGTGGAGGTAGTTGCTCAGCTGGTTTGAGATCACACCTGTTTGTCCTGGGCGGCCTACACTATTGGGATGGCCTCGGTAACTTTGGAGGTTTTTCCTAATTTGCAAGGTTGTGCCCAATGGAATGGGAAGAATTCTCTTGAAAGGGAAGCACAGTCCTGAGGTGTGGCTCCAGGGTCCCAAGTGTGGAGCGTGTGTGTTCGAGGGCGATTTGGACAAAAGTCTGAAAACACAAACTCCACTTAGGTTTGGGTCTGTAGGTATGGCCGGCCCGATATATAGACCGTGAGGAGAACTCTTCGGGATATGAACAAAGGGCGAAAGTGAGGTGCTTGCTCATGCTTATTTTTTTCTGGATATGTGTCACCGATTGCCATGGAATGTCCGGGTGTCCTCATGGGCCATCGATGAGGCTCCCTTTCTGGGGATTTGACCCAATCCCAAGAGTTTGGGGTCATTCTGTGGGAAGGGAGGAGGCCTTTCTGTTTTTTTTTTTTTTTTTTTTTTTAACCTCAGGTGGACCACCAAAAGAGGGATTCCACAGCAGAGTCCTGGGGAGGGGCGACTGGACAACCAGAACTCTGGTTAACATTGGGACCTAAGAACATGGCAAGCCCCATATGTGGGCTCTTGGTCCAGACCCTGAGAGGCCTTCCTTGAGCATAGGGCTCACATTGAGTTTCACAATGTGTTTTTTTGTGCCCAAGGAGCCCCTCAAGTCAGGGCGTGGTCCTAATGTACCATGCTGGTTTCTCCTACACTGAACGTTGCACAATATGGCAACCACAAGTTTTCTGGCATTGGGGAAGAAGGAGTTCTAATTTCTGCAACTCTTTCACTCCTGGACTGTGATTGGATTTAAGGTCTAGGTTCTGAAGCCTGAAAACTGAGGTTGGGAAGAGATGCAGACCTAAGGCCATGGTGTGACTGATGTGCTCAGTGTTCGGCCAGCTGTTGAGTGTGGGTTGGGAGGTGCAGGCTCAGGCTGTGGCAGACAGGGAATTAGTGCCCAGGCTAGACTGTATCATTGGGGTGCAGTCGAGTTTCGTGCAGGTTGGTACTCATTTGTGGTTACTGGGTACCCCAGAGGGCAACGTTTTTCTTCTGGAAGGAAGACACAGTGCCACATAGTGGCTCCAGAATTCCCAAACTGGAAGGCTTGTGGGCCAGGAGTGTGAGGAAAAAATTCTGAGAACACAAGCCAGACTTAGATTTCGGGGTGAGGGGACGGCAGGAACCCTCTGCAGAGATGATTCGAGATCCCGTGTACCTGAAGACAGAGCTAGGATCAGACGTTGGCTCAGGTTGGAGTTTCTGTCCATGACGGCCCCTTCATGAAGGGGAGGGTGTCACGAGGCCATGGAGGTTTTCCCACGATGGGAATTGTGAGATGCTCCAAACCGCAATGATTCCCTTCCGTGGGACAGTCGAGACCTGCTGGATGGCTCCAGGACATCCCATAAGGAAGTTATCCAGAGCAGGGTTTCTAAGGATGGATGCCTGGGCAGCCTGCCTCCCATTCCAGGTGTCTCATAGCGCCAAGGCAAGTTCGATCTGCTGGATCTAGGGGAGTAACCGAGGCGGGTGTGTTGAAATGGGTGAGTTGAGGATGGGTCATAATGTGCATTTGTGTCCATGGAGACCTTGGAATGGGGTGCTTGATCCAGGGCCTTGAGGGATGTTCATAACCGGAGGTTTTGATGGAGCTCTAAAGAGTACGTTTCCTATGTAGAGAAGAGAATTGTTTTGATGAGTGCCTAAGGAATCTCCCATATGCTGGTATTGGAAACCAGGCCTCTGAGGAGAGATGCCTGGAAACAAAAGCAATGGATATGATTAGGGCCTAGGTGCCTGTCCGGTTCAATCTCTTTCCTGGGGATACGTGTCTATGGATCTGAGGTGAGGTAGTTGCTCGGCTTGTGTCAGATCGCCCCTGTTTGTCCTGGGCAGCCTATAATATTGGGAATGGCCTCGGATTTTGGAGTTTCTCCTAATCTATAGGGTTGTGGCCAATGGAATGGGCAGAAATCCCCTGGAGAGGGCAGGCACAGTTCTGAGTTTGGCTCTAGGGGCCCAGCCTTGTGGGTGTGTGGGCCAGGCCTGTGGGGACAGAAGTCTGAAAACACAAAGTCCGCTTAGGATTGGGGACATAGGTATGGCACGCCCAATCTACAGACCGTGATAACACTTCGGGATATGAAAAAGGGTGAGTTTGAGGTGCTTGCTCAGGTTTTGTCTCTGGTTTTGTGTCAACAATGTGGGTCGAATGCTGGCGTGGCCTCATGGGTTGTGGACGGCTTTCCTTCTCTGAGGTTTTGACCCAATCCCAAGAGTTTGGGTACATTCTGTGGGATGGGAGGTGTCCTTTCTGTTTTTTATTTTATTTTATGTACCTCATGTGTGCCAATAAAAGAGGGATTCCAGAGCAGAGTCCTTGGTAGGGACAACTGGATAACCCCAACTCTGTTTAAGTTTGGGGGCCTAGGGGCATGGCAAGTCCAATATGTGGGCTCTTGATTCAGACACTGAGAGGTCTTCCTTGAGGACAGGGCTCATGCTGAGGGTCACAATGCCTATTTGTGCCCAACATGGCCCTCAAGCATTGGAAGGGCCTCATGGGCCATGCTGGATTCCACTACACTGAACGTTGGAGAATATGCCAACCACAAGTTTTCCGGCCATGGCGAAGGAAGAGTTGTGATTTCTGCATCAAGTTCACCCCTGGACAGTGATGTGAGTTTAGGTCTAGGTTCTGAAACCCGAAAACCGAGGTTGGGAAGAGATGAAGACCTAAGGACCTGATGGGTACAATGAGCTCAGTGTGTGGCTAGCTGTTTAGCGTAGGTCTGGAGGTGTGGGCTCATGCTGTGTCAGACAGGGCATTAGACAAGTAGACTGTATATTTGCTGTGCAGTCGAGTGGCGTTCAGTTGATCCTCATTCGGGTTTCTAGGTAGCTCCATAAGGCAACGTTTTTCTTCTGGAGGGCAGGCAGAGTGCTGCAATGTGGCCCCAGTATTGCCAAACTGTAGGGCTTTTGGGCCACGGGTGTGAGGATGGTAGTCTGAGAACACAAGCTAGGCTTAGTTTTTGGGGTGAGGGCACAGAAGGCACACTCTGCAGAGCTGAATCAAGATCTCATGCACCTGAAGCCAGGGCGAATATCAGACGTTTGCTCAGGTTGGAGTTTCTGTCCATGATGGCCCCTTTATAAAGTGGAGCGTCTCAAGAGGCCATGAAGATTTTCCCACATTGGGAGTTGTGAGATGCACCAGACTGCAAAGTTTCCTTCTGTGGGACACTTGAGACCTGTTGGATGGCACTAGGATGTCCCATATGGAACGACTCCAGAGTAGGGTTCTAAGGATGGATGCCTGGGCAGCCCGCCTCCCATTCTAGTTGTCTCCTAGCAACAAGGCAGGTTTGATCTGCAGGCCCTGGGGGAGAAACCAAGGGGGATGAGTTGACATGGACTCTACCGAGGATAGATCATAAGGTGGGTTTAAGTCCATGGAGACCTTGGAATGGGGCGCTAGAACCGGGGCCCTGAAAGATTCTCTTAAACAGAGGTTTTTATAAAGCTCCAAAGAGTACATTTCCTATGAGGAGACGAGGTTTTTCTATGAGTGCCTCAGTAATCCCCCATATGCTGGTATTGGTAACCAGGCCTGTGAGGAGAGATGCCTGGAAACAAAGCAATGGATCTGATTAGGGCCTAAGTGCCTGTCCAGTTCAATCTTATTCTATGGGGATATCTGCCTCTGGGTCTGAGTGGAGTTAGTTTCCTAACTTGTGAAAGATCATCCCTGTTTGTCCTGGGCAGCCAACACTATTGGGATGGCCTCGGGGAGTTTGGAGGCTTCTCCTAATCTATAGGGTTGTGGCCAATGGAAATGGCAGAATTCCACTGGGAGGGAAGCCACAGTCCTCAGGTGTGGCTCCAGGGGCCCCAGCTTGGATGGTGTGTGGGCCAGGACTGTGGGGACAGAAGTCTGAAAACACAAACTCAGCTTAGGTTTGGGGATGTATTTATGAAGGCTCGATCTACAGACCGTGAGAATTTTCTGGGCAATGAACAAAGGGCGAGTATGTGGCGTTTGCTCAGGCAGTTATCTCTGGATTTTGTGCCTACGGTGGCCGTGGAATGTCATGGTGTCCTCCAGACAGGTTGGTTGGATTCAAGACGTCCCATAAAGAAATTCTCCAGAGCAGGGTTCTAAGGATGGATGCCTGGGCAGCCCACCTCACATTCCAACTGTCTCCTAGTGACAAGGCAGATTTGATCTGCAGGCTCTGGGTGAGCAGCCGAAGGGGCTGATTTGAAATGGACTCTCCTGATGATGGATCATAATGTAAGTTTGTGTCCTTAGAGACCTTGGAATTGGGCCATGGTGCCAGCGCCCTGAAGGATCCTCCTAACCTGAGGTATTGACACAGCTCCAAAGAGCAAGTTTCTCATGTGGAGATGAGATCTGTTCTGATTGTTTCCTTAGGAAACCCCCATATTCTGATATTGGAAACCAGGCCTCTGAGGAGAGATACATAGAAACCAAAGCAATGGATCAGAAGTTGGCTCAGGTTGGAGTTTCTGTCCATGATGGCCCCTTTATAAAGGGGAGCATCTCATGAGGCCATGTAGGTTTTCCCACGATAGGAGTTGTGAGTTGCTCCAATCTGCAAGGATTCCTTCTGCAGGACAGTCAAGACCTGTTGGAAGGCTCCCAGGACATCCCATATGGAACGGCGCCAGAGCAGGATTCCAACGATGGATGCCTAGAGAGTCTGCTTTGCATTCCAGTTGTCTCCTAGCGACAAGGCAGGTTTGATATTCTGGCTCTGGGGGAGTAATCAACGGGGCTGAGTTGAAATGTACTCTCCTGCCGAATGGTCATAATGCGCGTTTGTGTCCATGGAGACCTTGGAATAGGGCGGTGGCTCCGGTTACCTGAAGGTTTCTCCTAACTGGAGGTTTTTATAGAGCTCCAAAGGATAAGTTTCCCATGTGGAGACAAGATTTGTTCTGATTGGTATCTCTGGAATCCCCCATATGCTGGTATTGGAAAACAGGCCTCTGAGGAGAGATGCTTAGAAACAAAAGCAATGGAACCAATTACGTTCTAGGGGCCTGTCCAGTTTAATACCTTTCTCTTGGGATATCTGTCTACGGGTGAGTTGAGGTCGTTGCTCAGCTTGTGACAGATCACCCCTCTTTGTACTGGGGCGGCCTACACTATTGGAATGGCCTCTGGGACTTTGGAGGTTTCTCCTAATCTGTAGGGTTGTGGCCAATGGAATGGGAAGAATTTCCTTGGAGAGGGCAGGCACAGTCCTGAGGTGTGGCTCCAGGGGCCTCAGCCTGGAGGGTGTGTGGGGGACAGGGATGTCAGGATAGAAGTCTGAAAACACGGTTTGGGGACGTAGGTATGGCAGGCCCGATCTACAGACTATGAGGAGAATTTTTTGGGCTATGACCTAAGGGTGAGGCTTATGTCTCTGGATTTTGTGTCAATAGTGGCCGTGGAATGTCGGGCTGGCCACATGGGCCATGGAAGAGTCTTTCTCTCTGGGGATGGCCTGATCCCAAGTGATTGGGGTCATTCTGTGGGTTGGAGGAATCCTTTCTGTGTTTACTTACATCAAATGTCCCACCAAAGAGGGATTCCAGAGCAGAGCCCTGAGTAGGGGTGACTAGATGTCTCTACCTCTGGTTAAGATTGGGTGACTTGGGGCATGGCAGACCCCATATGTGGGCTCATGGTCCAGCCACTGAGAGGCTTTACTTAAGGACAGGGTTCAAACTGAGGGTCCCAATGTGTGTTTGAACCCACCGCAGCTCTTAAGCATGGGCAGGGACTCAGGGACCCTACACTACCCTCAGGGTCCCTACTACTACTGCTGTAGGCCCTACAGGGGTCCTACACTGAACTTTGGATAATATGCCAACCACAAGATTCTGGCGAGAGGGAAGGAGGAGTTATGATTTCTACATCACGTTCACCCATGGGAAATGAGTAGAGATAAGGTCTAGGTTTCTGTAGCCTGAAAACCAGGTTGGAAAAAGATGGCAACCTAAGGCCATGGCGGTTCAGATTTTCTCAGTGTACGGCAAACTCTCTGGGTGTCGGTTGGGAATTCAGGCCTCAGGTTGTGTCAGACAGGGTATTAGTGCACAGGCTAGACGATATAATTGGTGTACAGTTGAGTGGCATGCAGGTTTATCCTAATTTGAGGTTTCTGGGTAGACCCATAGGGCAACGTTTTTCTTCTAGAGGGCAGGCAGAGTGCAGCACTGTGTCATCGGAAATCCCAAAATGGAGGGCGTGTGGTCCAGGAGCGTGAGGACGGAACTCTGAGAACACTAGATATGCTTAGGTTTTGGGGTGAGGGCACAGCAGGTGCACTCTGAAGAGCTTAATCAAGATCTCGTGCATTGAAGTCAAGGCGAAGATCAGCCATTGGCTCAGGTTTGAGTTTCTTTCCATGATCCGCGTTCAATAAGATTGGGGGCATCATGTGACCTTGGAAGCTTTCCATGATATGAGTTGTGAGGTGGTCCATGCACAAGGACTCCTGTGGGACAGTCGAAACCTGTTGGATGGCTCAAGGATGTCCCATAAGGAACGACGCAAGAGCAGGGTTCTAAGGGTTCTAAGGATCTCTAAGGAGAGGTGCCTGGAGGGGTGCCTGGGTGGCTCAGTGGGTTAAGCCGCTGCCTTCGGCTCAGGTCATGATCTCAGGGTCCTGTGATCGAGTCCCACATTGGGCTCTCTGCTCAGCAGGGAGCCTGCTTCCTCCTCTCTCTCTCTCTGCCTGCCTCTCTGCCTACTTGTAATCTCTCTGTGTCAAATAAATAAATAAATCTTTAAAAAAAAAAAAAGGAGAGATGCCTGGAAACCAAAGCAATAGATCCCGATAGGTGCCTATGGGACTGTTCGTTCCTTTTTACCTCTGGGGACATCAGTCTACGGGTCTGAGTGCCGGTAGGTCTTCAGATGGGCCCAGATTGCCCCTGTTTGTCCTGGGAAACCACAAATATTGGGATGTCAGGGAATTTGGAGGTTTATCCTATTAGTAGGGTTGTGGCCATTGGAATGGGCAAATACAATTCCCTTGGAGAGGGCAAGCCTAGTCTTCATGTTTGGCTCCAGGGGCCTGAGCCTGTAGGGTGTGTAGGCCAGGGCTGTTTGGACAGTTGTCTGAAAACACAAACTCGGCTTATATTTCGGGTCATAGGTATAGCAGGACTGATCTATAGACCATGAGGAGAACTCTTCAGGATATGAAAAAAGAGCGAGTGTGAGGCTCTTGCTCAAGTTTTTGTCTCTGGATATCGAGTCACTCATGGTCGTGAAATTTCCGGGTGACTTCATGGGAAATGGACGTGTCTTACTCTCTGGGGGTTTGGCCCCGTCCAAAGAGTTTGGGGTCATTCTGTGGGATGGAAGAAGTCCGTTGTTCTGTTGTTGTTGATTTGTTTGTTTTGTTTTTAAACCTCAAGTGTCCCACCAAATGAGGGATTCCAGAGTGGAGCCCTGGGGAGGGGCGACTGGACAACCAGAAATCTGGTTAAAAATTGGGGCCTAGGGGGGGGAGGAGTCAAGATGGCGGAGAAGTAGCAAGCTGAGACTGCTTCAGCTAGCCGGAGATCAGCTAGATAGCTTATCTAAAGATTGCAAACACCTGAAAATCCATTGGCAGATCGAAGAGAAGAAGAACAGGAATTCTGGAAACAGAAAATCAACCACTTTCTGAAAGGTAGGACCGGCGGAGAAGTGAATCCAAAGCGACGGGAAGATAGACCCCGGGGGGAGGGGCCGGCTCCCGGCCAGCGGCGGAGCAACCGCGCACAAAATCAGGACTTTTAAAAGTCTGTTCCGCTGAGGGACATCGCTCCAGAGGCTAAACCGGGGCGAAGCCCACGCGGGGTCAGCGTGGCCTCAGGTCCTGCAGTGTCACAGAAGGATCAGGGGTGTCTGAGTGTCGCAGAGCTTGCGGGTATTGGAACGGGAAAGCCGGCTACAGAGACAGAGCCGACAGTAAGCTCACAGCTCCGTGTTACCTTGAACCGGTCACAGGCTCGGTGAGCTCGGAGCGCGGCCGGAGGTCAGGCAGACGGGAGTAACTGGGCGCTGTTCTCTGAGGGCGCACTGAGGAGTGGGGCCCTGGGCTCTCGGCTCCTCCGGGCCGGAGACCAGGAGGCCGCCATTTGTATTCCCGTCCTCTGGAACTCTACGGAAAGCGCTCAGGGAACAAAAGCTCCTGAAAGCAAACCCGAGCGGATTACTCACCCCGGCCCCGGGTAAGGGCGGTGTAATTCCGCCTGGGGCAAAGACACTTGAGAATCACTACAACAGGCCCCTCCCCCAGAAGATCAATAAGAAATCCAGCCGAGACCAAGTTCACCTACCAAGGAGTGCGGTTTCAATACCAAGTAGAGCAGCAGAATTCCAGAGGAGGAGAAAGCCAAGCACGGAACTCATGGCTTTTTTCCTGTGATTTTTTTTAGTCTTGCAGTTAATTTAATTTTTTCTTTTTCATTTTTTTTTTTTTTCTCGCCTTCGGGTAAAATTTTTTTTTTAACTGTTACCTTTTTCTTTTTTAACGATTTTTTACTAGTTTATCTAATATATATATATATTTTTTTTACATTTTTCTTAGGTGTTTTCTTTTTTTAAAATTCTTTTCTTTTCTTTTCTTTTTTTTTTTTTTTTTTTTTTTTCTCTCTTCCTTTTTGAACCTCTTTTTATCCCCTTTCTCCCCACTCACGATTTTGGATCTCTTCTAATTTGGTTAAAGCATATTTTCCTGGGGTTGTTGCCACCCTTTTAGTATTTTACTTGCCCCTTCATTTACTCTTATCTGGACAAAATGACAAGACGTAAAAATTCAACACAAAAAAAAGAACAAGAGGCAGTACCGAAGGCTAGGGACCTAATCAATACAGACATCGGTAATATGTCAGATCTAGAGTTCAGAATGACAATTCTCAAGGTTCTAGCCGGGCTCGAAAAAGGCATGGAAGATATTAGAGAAACCCTCTCGAGAGATATAAAAAAGCCCTTTCTGGAGAAATAAAAGAACTAAAATCTAACCAAGGTGAAATCAAAAAAGCTATTAATGAGGTGCAATCAAAAATGGAGGCTCTCACTGCTAGGATAAATGAGGCAGAAGAAAGAATTAGTGATATAGAAGACCAAATGACAGAGAATAAAGAAGCTGATCAAAAGAGGGACAAACAGCTACTGGACCACGAGGGGAGAATTCGAGAGATAAGTGACACCATAAGACGAAACAACATTAGAATAATTGGGATTCCAGAAGAAGAAGAAAGTGAGAGGGGAGCAGAAGGTATACTGGAGAGAATTATTGGGGAGAATTTCCCCAATATGGCAAAGGGAACGAGCATCAAAATTCAGGAGGTTCAGAGAATGCCCCTCAAAATCAATAAGAATAGGCCCACACCCCGTCACCTAATAGTAAAATTTACAAGTCTCAATGACAAAGAGAAAATCCCTGAAAGCAGCCCGGGAAAAGAAGTCTGTAACATACAATGGTAAAAATATTAGATTGGCAGCTGACTTATCCACAGAGACCTGGCAGGCCAGAAAGAGCTGGCATGATATTTTCAGAGCACTAAACGAGAAAAACATGCAGCCAAGAATACTATATCCAGCTAGGCTATCATTGAAAATAGAAGGAGAGATTAAAAGCTTCCAGGACAAAAACAACAACTGAAAGAATTTGCAAATACCAAACCAGCTCTACAGGAAATCTTGAAAGGGGTCCTCTAAGCAAAGAGAGAGCCTACAAGTGGTAGATCAGAAAGGAACAGAGACCATATACAGTAACAGTCACCTTACAGGCAATACAATGGCACTAAATTCATATCTCTCAATAGTTACCCTGAATGTGAATGGGCTAAATGCCCCTGTCAAAAGACACAGGGTATCAGAATGGATAAAAAAACAAAACCCATCTATATGTCGCCTCCAAGAAACACATTTTAAGCCCGAAGACACCTCCAGATTTAAAGTGAGGGGGTGGAAAAGAATTTACCATGCTAATGGACATCAGAAGAAAGCAGGAGTGGCAATCCTTATATCAGATCAATTAGATTTTAAGCCAAAGACTATAATAAGAGATGAGGAAGGACACTATATCATACTCAAAGGGTCTGTCCAACAAGAAGATTTAACAATTTTAAATATCTATGTCCCCAATGTGGGAGCAGCCAACTATATAAACCAATTAATAACAAAATCAAAGAAACACATCAACAATAATACAATGATAGTAGGGGACTTTAACACTCCCCTCACTGAAAGGGACAGGTCATCCAAGCAAAAGATCAGCAAGGATATAAAGGCCTTAAATGACACACTGGACCAGATGGACATCACAGATATATTCAGAATATTTCATCCCAAAGCAACAGAATACACATTCTTCTCTAGTGCACATGGAAACATTCTCCAGAATAGATCACATCCTCGGTCCTAAATCAGGACTCAACCGGTATCAAAAGATTGAGGATCATTCCCTGCATATTTTCAGACCACAATGCTCTAAAGCTAGAACTCAACCACAAAAGGAAGTTTGGAAAGAACCCAAATACATGGAGACTAAACAGTATCCTTCTAAAGAATGAATGGGTCAACCGGGAAATTAAAGAAGAATTGAAAAAAAATCATGGAAACAAATGATAATGAAAACACAACGGTTCAAAATCTGTGGGACACAACAAAGGCAGTCCTGAGAGGAAAATATATAGCGGTACAAGCCTTTCTCAAGAAACAAGAAAGGTCTCAGGTACACAACCTAACCCTACACCTAAAGGAGCTGGAGAAAGAACAAGAAAAGAAACCCTAAGCCCAGCAGGAGAAGAGAAATCATAAAGATCAGAGCAGAAATCAATGAAATAGAAACCAAAAAAACAATAGAACAAATCAACGAAACTAGGAGCTGGTTCTTTGAAAGAAATTAATAAAATTGATAAAACCCCTGGCCCGACTTATCAAAAAGAAAAGAGAAAGGACCCAAATAAATAAAATCATGAATGAAAGAGGAGAGATCACAACTAACACCAAAGAAATACAAACTATTATAAGAACATACTATGAGCAACTCTACGCCAATAAATTTGACAATCTGGAAGAAATGGATGCATTCCTAGAAACATATAAACTACCACAACTGAACCAGGAAGAAATAGAAAGCCTGAACAGACCCATAACCAGTAAGGAGATTGAAACAGTCATTAAAAATCTCCAAACAAACAAAAGCCCAGGGCCAGACGGCTTCCCGGGGGAATTCTACCAAACATTTAAAGAAGAACTAATTCCTATTCTCCTGAAACTGTTCCAAAAAATAGAAATGGAAGGAAAACTTCCAAACTCATTTTATGAGGCCAGCATCACCTTGATCCCAAAACCAGACAAGGATCCCACCAAAAAAGAGAGCTATAGACCGATATCCTTGATGAACACAGATGCGAAAATACTCAACAAAATACTAGCCAATAGGATTCAAACAGTACATTAAAAAGATTATTCACCACGACCAAGTGGGATTTATTCCAGGGCTGCAAGGTTGGTTCAACATCCGCAAATCAGTCAATGTGATACAACACATCAATAAAAGTAAGAACAAGAACCATATGATACTCTCAATAGATGCTGAAAAAGCATTTGACAAAGTACAACATCCCTTCCTGATCAAAACTCTTCAAAGTGTAGGGATAGAGGGCACATACCTCAATATCATCAAAGCCATCTATGAAAAACCCACCGCAAATATCATTCTCAATGGAGAAAAACTGAAAGCTTTTCCGCTAAGGTCAGGAACACGGCAGGGATGTCCATTATCACCACTGCTATTCAACATCGTACTAGAGGTCCTAGCCTCAGCAATCAGACAACAAAAGGAAATTAAAGGCATCCAAATCGGCAAAGAAGAAGTCAAATTATCACTCTTCGCAGATGATATGATACTATATGTGGAAAACCCAAAAGACTGCACTCCAAAACTGCTTGAACTTATACAGGAATTCAGTAAAGTGTCAGGATATAAAATCAATGCACAGAAATCAGTTGCATTTCTCTACACCAACAGCAAGACAGAAGAAAGAGATATTAAGGAGTCAATCCCATTTACAATTGCATCCAAAACCATAAGATACCTAGGAATAAACCTAACCAAAGAGACACAGAATCTATACTCAGAAAACTATAAAGTACTCATGAAAGAAATTGAGGAAGACACAAAGAAATGGAAAAAATGTTCCATGCTCCTGGATTGGAAGAATAAATATTGTGAAAATGTCTATGCTACCTAAAGCAATCTACACATTTAATGCAATTCCTATCAAAGTACCATCCATCTTTTTCAAAGAAATGGAACAAATAATTCTAAAATTCATATGGAACCAGAAAAGACCTCGAATAGCCAAAGGGATATTGAAAAAGAAAGCCAACGTTGGTGGCATCACAATTCCGGACTTCAAGCTCTATTACAAAGCTGTCATCATCAAGACAGCATGGTACTGGCACAAAAAACAGACACATAGATCAATGGAACAGAATAGAGAGCCCAGAAATAGACCCTCAAATCTATGGTCAACTAATCTTCGACAAAGCAGGAAAGAATGTCCAATGGAAAAAAGACAGCCTTTTCAATAAATGGTGCTGGGAAAATTGGACACAGCCACATGCAGAAAAATGAAATTGGACCATTTCCTTACACCACACACAAAAATAGACTCAAAATGGATGAAGGACCTCAATGTACGAAAGGAATCCATCAAAATCCTTGAGGAGAACACGGGCAGCAACCTCTTCGACCTCTGCCGCAGCAACATCTTCCTAGGAACAACGCAAAAGGCAAGGGGAAGCAAGGGAAAAAAATGAACTATTGGGATTTCATCAAGATCAAAAGCTTTTGCACAGCAAAGGAAACAGTTAACAAAATCAAAAGACAACTGACAGAATGGGAGAAGATATTTGCAAACGACATATCAGATAAAGGACTAGTGTCCAGAATCTATAAAGAACTTAGCAAACTCAACACCCAAAGAACAAATAATCCAATCAAGAAATGGGCAGAAGACATGAACAGACATTTCTGCAAAGAAGACATCCAGATGGCCAACAGACACATGAAAAACTGCTCCATATCACTCGGCATCAGGGAAATACAAATCAAAACCACAATGAGATATCACCTCACACCAGTCAGAATGGCTAAAATCAACAAGTCAGGAAATGACAGATGCTGGCGAGGATGCGGAGAAAGGGGAAACCTCCTACACTGTTGGTGGGAATGCAAGCTGGTGCAGCCACTCTGGAAAACAGCATGGAGGTTCCTCAAAATGTTGAAAATAGAACTGCCCTATGACCCAGCAATTGCACTATTGGGTATTTACCCTAAAGATACAAATGTAGTGATCCAAAGGGACACATGCACCCGAATGTTTATAGCAGCAATGTCCACAATAGCCCCAACTATGGAAAGAACCTAGATGTCCATCAACAGATGAATGGATCAAGAAGATGTGGTATATATACACAATGGAATACTATGCAGCCATCAAAAGAAATGAAATCTTGCCATTTGCAACAACATGGATGGAACTAGAGCGTATCATGCTTAGCGAAATAAGTCAAGCAGAGAGAAAGACAACTATCATATGATCTCGATGATATGAGGAAGTGGTGATACAACATGGAGGCTTAAGTGGGTAGAAGAATAAATGAAACAAGATGGGATTGGGAGGGAGACAAACCATAAGTGACTCTTAATCTCACAAAACAAACTGAGGGTTGCCGGGGGGAGGGGGTTTGGGAGAAGGGGGTGGGATTATGGACATTGGGGAGGGTATGTGATTTGGTGAGTGCTGTGAAGTGTGTAAACCTGGTGATTCACAGACCTGTACCCCTGGGGATAAAAATATATGTTTATAAAAAATAAAAAATTTAAAAAAAAAAAAATTGGGGCCTAGGGACATGTCAAGCCCATTATGACATCTAATGGTCCAGCCACTGAGAGAACATACTAGAGGACAGGACTCTCGCTGAGGGTCACAATGCGTGTTTAAACCCTCGTCGCACTCAAGAATGGGCGGGGCCTCAGGGTGAATGCTGCTTTCTCCTACACTGAACGTTGGACAACATGCCAACCACAAGGTTTCTTGCCATGGGTAAGGAAGAGTTCTGATTTCTGCATCAAAGTCACCCATGGGCAGTGATTGGAGATAAGGTCTAGTTTCTGAATCCTGAAAACTGAGGTAGGGAAGAGATGATGACCTAAGGCCATGGCGGGTCTGATGTACTCAGTGTGTGGTCAGCTGTCTGGGGGTTGGTCACGAGCTCCGGGCTCAGGTTGTCTGACAGTGCATTAGTGCCCAGGTTAGACTATATATTTTGGGTGCCTTAGAATGCCGTGTAGGTTCTTATCTGAAGAACTCTTCAGGATATGAAGAATGAGCGAGTCTGAGGCGGTGCTCAGGCTTTTGTCTCTGGATTTTGTAAAAACGATGGCCGTGGGAATGTTGGGGAGGCCTCATGGGCCATGGACGAATCTTGCTCTCTGTGGATTTGGACCGATCCCAATTGTTTTAGGTCAATCTGTGGAATGGGAGGACTCCTTTCAGGTTTGTTGCCTCAGGTGTCCCACCAAAAGAGGAATTCCAAAGCAGAGCCGTGGGGAAGAGTGAAGGGACAACCCGAACTACGGTTAAAAATTGGGGCCTAGGGGCATGGCAAGCCCAATATGCTGTCTCTCCATCCAGCCACTGAGAGGCCTTACCTGAGGACTGGGCTCAGGCTGAGGGTCACAATGTGTGTTTGTGACCAATGTGGCCCGAAGTATGGGCAGGGCCTCATGGGCCACACTGGTTTCAAGTACAATGAACTTTGGACAACATGCCAACCACAAGGTTTCTTACCATGGGGAAAGAGTTCTGATTTCTGCATCATTTTCAAAGCCGGGCCGTGTGTTTGGGGATGAGGTCTAGGTTCTGAAGCCTGAGAAACGAGGTTGAGAAGAGATGACGACCTAAGGCCATGGCGTGTCCGATGTGCTCAGTGTGCGGCCAGCTGTCTGGGTGGGGCCAGGAGGGTCTTGGCTCAGGCTGTGTCAGAAAGGGCATTAGTGCCCAGGTCAGCCTATATATTTGGGGGTACAGCCGAATGGCGTGCATGTTGATCCTCATTTGGGGTTTTCTGGGTAGCCCCAGAGGGCAATGTTTTTCTTCTGGAGGGCAGGCAGAGTGCTGCATTGTAGTTCCAGATTGACAAACTGGAAGCTTGTGGGCCAGTAGTCTGAGGACAGAAGTCTGAGAATCCAAGCTAGGCCTAGGTATCTGGGTGAGGATATGGCAGGCACAATCTACAGACCTGAATCGAGATCTCGTGCATCTGAAGTCAGGGCGAGGATGAGACGATCACTCAGGTTTGACATTCTGTCCCTGATGGCCCCTACTTGAAGGGGGGTGTGGATCACGAGGCCATGGGGGTTTTCCCACGATGGGAGTTGTGAGAAGCTCCCAACTGCAAAGATTCTTCTGCAGGACAATTGAGACCTGTTGGTTGGCTCCAGGACAACGATTCCGAGCAGGGTTCTAAGGATGGATGGCTGGGTAGCCCATCTCGCATTCCAATTGTCTGCAAGCAACAAGACAGGTTAGATCTGCTGGATCTGGGGGAGCAACCGAGGAGAATGAGTTGAGATGGACTCTCCCGTGGATGTGTCCTAATATGATTTTGTGTCTATGGAGACCTTGGAATGAAGCGGTGGCACTGGGGCCCTGAAGGGTACTCCTAAAGAGCGGCTTTCACATAGTTCCATCGTGCAAGTTTCCAATGTATAGATGAGATTTGTTCTGATGGGTGAGTCAAGACAGTCATATGCTGTCATTGAAATCCAGGCCTCTGTGGAGAGATGCCTGGAAACCAAAGCAATGGATCCGATAGGTGCCTAGGTGCCTGTTCGTTCCTTTTTACATCTGGGGACATCAGTCTACGGATCTGAGTGCCGGTATGTGCTCAGATGGGCCCAGATTTCCCCTGTTTGTCCTAGGAAGCCACAAATATTGAGATGGCCTCAGGGATTCAGGAAGTTTAATATATTAGTAGGGTTGTGGACATTGGAATGAGCACATACAATTCCCTTGGAGAGCGCAAGCAAAGTCGTCATGTTTGGCTCCAGGGGCCTGAGCCTGTAGGGTGTGAAGGCCAGGGCTGTTTGGACAGTTGTCTGACAACACAAACTCGGCTTATGTTTCCGCTCATAGGTATGGCAGGACTGATCTACAGACCATGAGAGAACTCTTCGGGATATGAAAAAAGGGCGAGGGTGAGGCTCTTGCTCAAGTTTTTGTCTGTGAATATCGTGTCACACATGGTCGTGAAATTTTCGGGTGACTTCATGGGAAATGGACGAGTATTATTCTCTGGGGTTTTGGTCCCGTCCAAAGAGTTTGGGGTCATTCTTTGGGATGGAAGAAGGCCGTTGTCCTGTTGTTGTTGATTTGTTTTGTTCTGTTTTTCAAACTCAGGTTTCCAACCAAATGAGGGATTCCAGAATAGAGCCCTAGGGAGGGGCAACTGGACAACCAGAAATCTGGTTAAATATTGGGGCGTAGGGACATGTCAAGCCCATTATGACATCTAATGGTCCAGCCACTGAGAGGACGTAAAAAAAGACGACAGGACTCACGCTGAGGGTCACAATGCGTGTTTATGCCCTCGTCACACTCAAGAATGGGCGGGGCCTCAGGGTGAATGCTGCTTTCCTACACTGAACGTTGGACAACATGCCAACCACAAGGTTTCTTGCCAAGGGTAAGGAAGAGTTCTGATTTCTGCATCACTGTCACCCCAGGGCAGTGTTTGGAGATAAGGTCTAGGTTCTTAAGCCTGAAAACTGAGGTAGGGAAGAGATGATGACCTCAGGCCATGGCGGGTCTGATGTGCTCAGTGTGCGGTCAGCTGTCTGGGTGTTGGTCCCGAGGTCCGGGCTCAGGTTGTCAGACAGTGCATTAGTGCCCAGGTTAGACTATATATTTTGGGTGCATTCGAGTGCCGTGTAACTTCTTATCTGAAGATATGAAGAATGAGGGAGTCTGAGGCACGGGATAAGGCTTTTGTCTCTAGATTTTGTATCAGCGATGGCCGTGGAATGTTGGGGATGCCTCATGGGCCATGGACGAATCTTGCTCTCTGTGGATTTGGCCCGATCCCAATTGTTTTTCGTCAATCTGTGGGATGGGAGGACTCCATTCAGGTTTGTTACCTCAGGTGTCCCACCTAAGAGGAATTCCAAAGCAGAGCCCTGGGGAAGAGTGAAGGGACATCCCGAACTATGCTTAAAAATTGGGGCCTAGGGGTAGGGCAAGCCCAATATGCTGTCTCTCCATCCAGCCACTGAGAGGCCTTACCTGAGGACTGGGCTCAGGCTGAGGATCACAATGTGTGTTTGTGACCAATGTGGCCCGCAAGCATGTGCGGGGCCTCATGGGCCACACTGGTTTAAGTACATTACCCTCTGGGGCTACTTACAAACCCCAAATGAAGATCAACCTGCACGACACTTGGCTATACCCAAAATATATAGGATGACCTGGGTAATAATGCCCTTTCTGACAAAGCCTGAGCCTGGACCTCCTAGGCCCACCCAGACAACTGGCTACAAACTGAGAACTTCAGACCCCCCATGGCCTTAGGGCGTTATCCCTTCCCAACCTCAGTTTTCAGGCTTCAGAACATAGTCCTTATCTCCAATCAATGCCCGGGTTTGAAAATGATGAAGTTTCCTCCCAATGGCAGGAAAACTTGTGGTTGGCTTGTTGTCCAATGTTCAGTGTAGTGGAAAGCAGTGTGTCCCTTGAGGCCCCCCCAATGCTCGCAGTCCAGATAGGTAGCAAACACACATTGTGACCCTCAGCCTTAGCCCAGGCCTCAGGTAAGGACTCTCAGTGGCTGGATGAAGAGACAGCATATTGGGTTTGCCATGCCCCTAGGCCCCAATTTTTAACCAGAGTTCGAGTTGTCCCTTCACTCTTCCCCAGGGCTCTGCTTTGGAATTCCTCTTTTGGTGGGACACCTGATGTAACAACCCTGAAAGGAGACCTCCATCCAACAGATTGACGAAAAACAATTGGAATCGGGCCAAATCCACAGAGAGCAAGATTCGTCCATGGCCCATGAGGCGTCCTCGACATTCCACGGCCATCGCTGATACAAAATCCAGAGACAAAAGCCTAAGCAAGCACCTCAGACTCGCACTATCTTCATATCCTGAAGATGTCTTCTCATGGTTTGTAGATCGGGCCTGCCATACATACGTCCCCAAACATAAGATGAGTTTATGTTTACAGACTTCTGTCCTCAAAGTCCTGGGCCACATATCCTCCAGGCTGGGGACCCTTGAGCCACACATTAGGACTGTGCCTACCCAATCCATGGAAATTCTGCCCATTCCATTGTCCAAAATCGTACAAATTAGGAGAACCCTCCAAACCCTGAGGCCATCCCAATAGTATAGGTCTCCCGGGACAAAAAAAGGTCATTCTGACACCAGCTGAGCATCTACCTCCACTCATACCCTAGAAGGATGTCCCCAGAGAAGAAGATTGAACCAGACAGGACCCTAGGCCAAAATCGGATCCATTGCTTTGGTTTACAGGCATGTCTTCTCAAAACCCTGGATTCCAATACCAGCATTGGGGTTTTCCTGAGGCACCCATCAGAACAAACCTCGTCTCCACAAGGAAACTTGTGCATGGGAGCTATGTCAAAAGCTGAGGAGAATACTTCAGGGTCCCGGTGCCACCGCCCCATTCCAAGGCCCTCCTGGACACAAACACACATTAGACCCATCCTCAGGAAAGTCCATTTCAACTCAGCCACCCCGGTTGCTCCGACAGAGCCATCAGATCTAAACTGTCTTGTTGCTAGGAGACAATTGGAATGCGAGGCGGACTTCCCAGGCATCCATCCTCGAACGTTGGTCTGGACTCATCCATATGGGATGTCCTGGAGCTGTCCAACAGGTCTCAATTGTCCCGCAGAAGGAATCCTTGGAGGGAGCATCCCACCACTCCCAACGTGGGAAAACCTCCACGGCCTCGAGATTCGGCTCCCTTTATGAAGGGGCCGTCATAAACAGAAAATCCAAGCTGAGCCAACGTCTGATCTTCGCTCTGACTTCAGATGCATGAGATATTGCTTCAGATCTTCAGGGGGTACATGCCGTGCCCTCGCCCTGAACCCAAGTCTAGATGTCCCTAAGACCCAATTTTAACCAGATTTCTGGTTGTCCAATCGCCCCTCCCCAGGGTTCTACTCTGGAATCCCTCATTTGGTGGGAACCCTGAGTTTGAAAAACAAAACAAAACAAAAAAACAACAACAAAAAACGGACTTCTTCCATCCCAACGAATGACCCCAAACTCTATGGATTGGGCCAAACCCCCAGGGAGTAAGACTCGTCCATTTCCCATGAAGTCACCCGGAAATTTCATGACCATGAATGGCATGATATCCATAGATAAATACTTGAGCAAGAGCCTCACACTCGACCTTTTTCATATCCCGAAGAGTTCTCCTCATGGTCTGAGGATCAGTCCTGCCATACCTATGACCCGAAACATAAGCCGAGTTTCGGTTTTCAGACAACTGTCCAAACAGCCCTGGCCTACACAGCCTACAGTCTTAGGCCCCTGGAGTCAAGCTGAGGACTGTACTTGCCGTCTCCAAGGGAATTCTGTGTGCCCATTCCGATGGCCACAACGCTACTATAGGATAAACCTCCAAAGTACCTGAGGCCATCCCAATAGTGGTGGCTTCCCAGGGCAAACAGGAGCAATCTGAGCCCATCTGAGATCCTACCTGCACTCAGACTTGTAGACTGATATCCACAGAGGTAAAAAGGAACGAACAGGCCCCTAGGCCCTAATCGGATCCATTGCTTTTTTTTCCAGGCATCTCTCCTCTGAGGCCTGGATTTCAGTACCAGCATATGGCTGTTTCTTGACTCACCCATCAGAACAAATCTCATCTACACATGGGAAACTTGCACGTGGGAGTGATGTCAAAGCCTCTGTTTAGGAGAACCCTTCATGGCCCCAGTGCCACCACGTCACTCCAAGGTAACCATAGACACAAAAACACATTAGGACCCATCCACAGGAGAGTCCATTTCAACTCAGCGTATTCGGTTGCTCCGCGAGATCCAGCAGATCTAACTTGTCATGTTGCTATGAGACAATTGGAATGCGAGGTGGGCTACCCAGCCATCCATAATTAGAACACTGCTCGGAATCGTTGTCCTGGAGCCAACCAACAGGTCTCAATTGTCCTGCAGAAGAATCTTTGAAGTTGGGAGCTTCTCACCATTCCCATCGTGAGAAAACACCCATGGCCTCGTGATCCCCCCCCCTTCATGAAGTGGCCCTCAGGGACATAAGGTCCAACCTGAGCGTTCGTCTGATCCTCACCATGACTACAGATGCACGAGATCTCGATTAAGATCTGTAGATTGTGCCTGCCATGTCCTCACCCAGAATCCTAAGCCTAGCTTGTGTCCTCAGACTTCCATCCTCAGACTAATGTCCCACAAGCCCTCCAGTTTGGCAATCCAGAATAATAATGCAGCACTCTGCCTGCCCTCCAGAATAAAAAAACATTGCCTTCTGGGGCTACCCAGAAACCCCAAATGAAGATCAACCTGCACGCCACTTGGCTGTACCCAAAATATATAGGCTGACCTGGGCAATAATGCCCTTTCTGACAGAGGCTGAGCCTGGACCTCCTGGCCCCACCCATACAGCTGACCGCTCACTGAGCACATTGGACCAGCCATTGCCTTGGGTCGTTATCTCTTCCCAGCCTCGGTTTTCAGGATTTAGAACCTAGACCTTATCTCCAATCACTGCCAATGTATGAAAATGGTGCAGAAATCAGAACTCTTTCCTGATGGCAAGAAACCTTGTGGTAGGCTTGTTGTATAATGTTCAGTGTAGTGGATACCAGTGTGTCAAATGAGGCCCCGCCATTGCTCGCGGGCCACATAGGTGGCAAACAGCCATTGTGACCCTCAGCCTTAGCCCAGTCCTCAGGTAAGGCCTCTCGTGGCTGGATGAAGAGACAGCATATTGGGGCTTCCCATGCCACTAGGCCCCAATTTTTAACAGTAATTCGGTTTGTCCCTTCACTCTTCCCCAGGGCTCTGCTTTGGAACTACTCTTTTGGTGGGACACCTGATGTAACAACCCTGAAAGGAGTCCTCCATCCAACAGATTGACGAAAAACAATTGGGATCAGCCAAAATCCACAGAGAGCAAGATTCGTCCATGGCCCATGAGGCCTCCTCGACATTCCTCGGCCATCGCTGAAACAAAATCCAGAGACAAAAGCCTGAGCATGCGCCTCAGACTCTCACTTTCTTCATATCCTGAAGATGTCTTCTCATGGTTTGTAGATCTGGCCTGCCATACCTACGTCCCCAAACATAAGTTATGTTTGTGTTTTCAGACTTCTGTTTTCAAAGTCCTGGGCCACACACCATCCAGGCTGGCGACCCTGGAGCCACACATTAGGACTGTGCCTACCCAATCCATGGGAATTCTGCCCATTCCATTGTCCAAAATCGTACAAATTAGGAGAACCCTACAAAGTCTCTGAGGCCATCCCAATAGTATACGTCGCCCGGGACAAAAAAGGTCAGTCTGACACCAGCTGAGCATCTACCTCCACTCATACCCTAGATGGATGTCCCCAGAGAAGAAGATTGAACCAGACAGGACCCTAGTCCAAAATCTGATCCATTGCTTTGCTTTACAGGCATGTCTCCTCAAAACCCTGGATTCCAATACCAGCATTGGGGTTTTCCTGAGGCACCCATCAGAACAAACCTCGTCTCCACAAGGAAACTTGTGCATGGGAGCTATGTCAAAAGCTGAGGAGAATACTTCATGGTCCCGGTGCCACCGCCCCATTCCAAGGCCCTCATGGACACAAACACACATTAGACCCATCCTCAGGAAAGTCCATTTCAACTCAGCCACCCCGGTTGCTCCCGCAGAGCCATCAGATCTAAACTGTCTTGTCTCTAGGAGACAATTGGAATGCGAGGCGGGCTTCCCAGGCATGCATCCTCGAACGTTGGTCTGGACTCATTCATATGGGATGTCCTGGAGCTGTCCAACAGGTCTCAATTGTCCCGCAGAAGGAATCGTTGGAGGGGGCATCCCACCACTCCCAACGTGGGAAAACCTCCACGGCCTCGAGATTCGGCTCCCTTCATGAAGGGGCCGTCATGAACAGAAAATCCAAGCTGAGCCAACGTTGATCCTCGCTCTGACTTCAGATGCATGAGATATTGCTTCAGATCTTCAGGAGGTACATGCCGTGCTCTTGCCCTGAATCCCAATTCTAGCTTGTGTTCTCAGACTTCCGTCCTCACACTCCTGGCCCGGAAGCCCACAAGTTTGGCAATTCCGTACCATCATTGCAGCACTCTCTGCCTGCCCTCGAGTAACAAAATATTGCCAAATGAGCTGCCCGGGCACATTAAATGAGAATAAACCTACACGGCACTCGAATGTACCCAAATTATATAGTCCAACCTGGGCAGTAATGCACTGTCTGACACACCCTGAGCCGGGACCTCCTGCACAACACCCAGACAGCCGACCGCACCCTGAGCCCATAAGACCCGCCGTGGTCTTAGGTCATCATCTCTTCCCTACCTCAGTTTTCAGGCTTCAGAACCTAGACCTTATCTCCAGTCACTGCCAGGGGTGAGTGTGATGCAGAAATCAGAACTCTTCCTTACCCATGGCAAGAAACCTTATGGTTGGCATGTGGTCCAACGTTCAGTGTAGGGGAAACCAGCATTCACCCTGAGGCCCCGCCCATTCTTGAGTGTGACGAGGGCATAAACACGCATTGTGACCCTCAGCGTGAGTCCTGTCCTCTAGTACGTCCTCTCAGTGGCTAGAATATTAGATGCCATAATGGCTTGACATGTCCCTAGGCCTCAAATTTAAACCAGATTTCTGGTGGTCCAATCGCCCCTCCCCAGGGCTCTACTCTGGAATCCCTCATTTGGTGGGGTTTGAAAAACAAAACAAAACAACAACAACAACAACAACAACAACAACAAAAAAAAAACGGACTTCTTCCATCGCACAGATTGACCCCAAACTCTTTGGATGGGCCCAAACACCCAGAGAGTAAGACTCGTCCATTTCCAATGAAGTCACCCGGATACTTCATGAACATGAATGGCACGATATCCAGATATAAAAACTTGAGCAAGAGCCTCACACTCGCCCTTTTTTCATATCCCGAAGAGTTCTCCTCATGGTCTGTAGATCAGTCCTGCCATAACTATGACCCAAAACATAATCCGAGTTTGTGTTTTCAGACAACTGTCCAAACAGCCCAGGCCTACACACCCTACAGGCTCAGGCCCCTGGAGCCAACCTGAGGACTGTACTTGCCTTCTCCAAGGGAATTCTGTGTGCGCATTCCAATGGCCACAACCCTACTAATAGAATAAACCTCCAAAGTCCCTGAGGCCATCCTGATAGTGGTGGCTTCCCAGGACAAACAGGAGCAATCTGAGCCCATCTGAGATCCTACCTGCACTCAGACTTGTAGACTTATATCCCCAGAGGTAAAAAGGAACGAACAGGCCCCTAGGACCTAATCGGATCCATTCATTTGGTTTCCAGGCATCTTCCTCAGAGGCCTGGATTTCAGTACCAGTATATGGCTGTTCTTGACTCACCCATCAAAACAAAAGTCATCTACACACGGGAAACTTGCACGTGGGTGGTGTGTGTCAAAGCCTCTTTTTAGGAGAACCCTTCAGGGCCCCAGTTACACCGCTTCATTCCAAGGTCTCCATAGACACAAAATCATATTAGGACACATGCACGGGAGAGTCCATTTCAACTCAGCATATTCGGTTGCTCCGCGAGACCAGCAGATCTAACTTGTCTTGTTGCTAGGAGACAATTGGAATGCGAGGTGGCCTACCCTGCCATCCATCCTTACAACCCTGCTCAGAATCATTGGCCTGGAGCCAACCAACAGGTCTCAATTTTCCGGCATAAGAATCTTTGCAGTTGGGAGATTCTCACAACTCCCATCGTGAGAAACCCCCATGTCCTCGTGATACCCCCCATCATGAAGGGGCCATCAGGGACATAAGGTCCAACCTGAGAAATAGTCTGATCCTCACCATGACTACAGATGCACAAGATCTCGATTCAGGTCTGTATACTGTGCCTGCCATGTCCTCACCCAGAAACCTAAGCATAGCTTGTTTCCTCAGACTTCCGTCCTCAGACTAATGGCCCACAAGCCCTCCACTTTGGCAATCCAGAATTAAAATGCAGCACTCTGCTTTCCCTCCAGAAGAAAAACATTGCCCTCTGGGGCTACCTAGAAACCCCAAATAAGATCAACCTGCACGCCACTTGGCTGTACACAAAATATATAGGCAGACCTGGGCAATAAGGCCCTTTCTGACAGAGCCTGAGCCTGGACCTCCTGGCCCCAAACAGACAGCTTGCCGCTCACTGAGCACATAGGACCAGCCATTGCCTTAGGTCATTATCTCTTCCCAACCTCGGTTTTCAGGATTCAGATCCTAGACCTTATCTCCAATCACTGTCCAGGTTTGAAAATGATGCAGAAATCAGAACTCTTCCCAATGGCAAGAACCTTGTGGTTGGCTTGTTGTCCAACGTTCAGTGTAGTGGAAACCTCTTTGTCCGATGAGGCCCCGACATTGCTCGCGGGCCACATAGGAGGCAAACTCACATTGTGACCCACAGCCTTAGCTCAGTCCTCAGGTAAGGCCTCTCAGTGGCTGGATGAAGAGACAGCAAATTGGGCTTGCCATGCCCATAGGCCCCAATTTTTAACCATAGTTCGGGTTGTCCCTTCATTCTTCCCCAGGGCTCTGCTTTGGAATTCCTCTTTTGGTGGGACACCTGATGTAACAACCCTGAAAGGAGTCCTCCATCCAACATATTGACGAAAAAACAATTGGGATTGGGACAAATCCACAGAGAGCAAGATTCGTCCATGGCCCATGAGGCCTCCTCGACATTCCACGGCCATCGCTGAAACAAAATCCAGAGATAAAAGTCTGAGCAAGAGCCTCAGACTAGCACTTTCTTCATATCCTGAAGATGTCTTCTCATGGTTTGTAGTTCGGGCCTGCCATACCTACGTCCCCAAACATAAGCTGATTTTGTGATTTCAGACTTCTGTCCTCAAAGTCCTGGGCCACACACCATCCAGGCTGGGGACCCTGGAGCCACACATTAGGACTGTGCCTACCCAATCCATGGAATTCTGCCCATTCCTTTGTCCAAAATCGTACAAATTAGGAGAACCATCCAAAGTCCCTGAGGCTATCCCAATAGTATAGGTCGCCCGGGACAAAAAGGGTCAGTCTGACCCCAGCTGAGCATCTAATTCCACTCATACCCTAGAAGGATGTCCCCAGAGAAGAAGATTGAACCTGACAGGACCCTAGGCCAAAATTGGATCCATTGCTTTGTTTTTTACAGGCATGTCTCCTCAAAACCCTGGATTCCAATACCAGCATTGGGGTTTTCCTGAGGCACCCATCACATCCAAACTAGTCTCCACAAGGAAACTTGTGCATGGGAGCTATGTCAAAAGCTTAGGAGAATACTTCAGGGTCCCGGTGCCACCGCCCAATTCCAAGGCCCTCATGGACACAAACACACACATTAGACCCATCCTCAGGAAAGTCCATTTCAACTTAGCCACCCCGGTTGCTCCCGCAGAGCCAACAGATCTAAACTTTCTTGTTGCTAGGAGACAATTGGAATGCGAGGCAGGCTTCCCAAGCATCCATCCTGAAACGTTGGTCTGGACTCATCCATATGGGATGTCCTGGAGCTCTCCAACAGGGCTCAATGGTCCTGCAGAAGGAATCCTTGGAGGGGTCATCCCACCACTCCCAACGTGGGAAAACCTCCACGCTCGAGAATCCGCTCCCTTCATGAAGGGGCCGTCATGAACAGAAAATCCAAGCTGAGCCAACGTCTGATCCTCGCTCTGACTTCAGAAGCATGACATATTGCTTCAGATCTTAAGGGGGTACATGACATGCCCTCGCCCTGAAACCCAAGTCTAGCTTGTGTTCTCAGACTTCCATCCTCACACTCCTGGCCCCGAAACCTACAAGTTTGGCAATTCCGGACCATCAATGCAGCACTCTGCGTGCACTCTAGTAAAAATATATTGCCTAATGAGCTGCCCAGGCACGTAAAATGAGAATAAACCTACACGGCACTCGAATGTACCAAAATAATATAGTCTAACCTGGGCAGTAATGCACTGTCTGACAAAACCTGAGCCGGGACTCCTGAGCAACACACAGACAGCTGACCGCACACTGAGCACATCAGACCCGACATGGCCTTAGGTCATCATCTCTTCCCTACATCAGTTTTCAGGCTTCAGACCTAGACCTTATCTCCAATCACTTCCCAGCGGTGATTGTGATGCAGAAATCAGAACTCTTCCTTAACCATGTCAAGAAACCTTGTGTTTGGCATGTTGTCCAACGTTCCGTGTACGAGAAACCAGCATTCACCCTGAGGCCCCGCCCATTCTTGAGTGCAACGAGGGCATAAACACGCATTGTGACCCTCAGCGTGAGTCCTGTCCTCTAGTACGTCCTCTCAGTGGCTGGACCATTAGATGTCATAATGGGCTTGACATGTCCCTAGGCCCCAATTTTTAACCAGATTTGTGGTTGTCCAGTCACCCCTCCCAGGGCTCTACTCTGGAATCCCTCATTTGGTGGGACACCTGAGGTTGAAAAACAAAGCAAAACAAATCAACAACAACAGAACAACGGACTTCTTCCATCCCACAGAATGACCCCAAAATCTTTGGACGGGGCCAAACCCCCAGAGAGTAAGACTCGTCCATTTCAAATGAAGTCACCCAGAAACTTCACGACCATGAGTGACACGATATCCAGAGACAAAAACTTGAGCAAGAGCCTCACACTCGCCCTTTTTTCATATCCCGAAGAGTTCTCCTCATGGTCTCTAGATCATTCCTGCCATACCTATGACCCGAAACATAAGCCAAGTTTGTGTTTTTAGACAACTGTCCAAACAGCCGTGGCCTACACACCCTACAGGCTCAGGCCCCTGGAGCCAAACCTGACGACTGTGCTTGCCCACTCCAAGGGAATTGTGTGTGCCCATTCCAATGGCCACAACCCTACTAATAGGATAAACATCCAAAGTCCCTGAGGCCATCCCAATATTTGTGGCTTCCCAGGACAAAACAAGGGTAATCTGGGCCCATCTGAGCACCTACCGGAACTCAGACCCGTAGTCTGATGTCCCCAGAAGTAAAAAGGAACAAAAAGGCCCCTAGGCACCTATCGGATCCATTGGTTTGGCTTCCAGGCACCTCTCCTCAGAGGCCTGGCTTTCAATAACAGCATATGGCTGTTTCTTGACTCACCCATCAGAACAAATCTCATCTACACATGGGAAACGTACACGATGGAGCTGTGTGAAACCTCTCTTTAGGAGAACCCTTCAGGGCCCCAGTGCCACCGCTTCATTCCAAGGTCTCCATAGACACAAAATCATATTAGGACATATCCACGGGAGAGTCCATTTCAACTCAGCCACCTCGGTTGCTCCCCCAGATCCAGCAGATCTAACCTGTATTGTTGCTTGGAGACAATTGGAATGCGAGGTGGGCTACCCAGCCATCCATCCTTAGAACCCTGCACGGAATCGTTGTCCTGGATCCAACCAACAGGTCTCAATTTTCCTGCAGAAGAATCTTTGCAGTTGGGAGCTTCTCACAACTCCCATCGTGGGAAAACCCCCAAGGCCTCGTGATCCACCCCCCCCGTTCAAGAAGGGGCCATCAGGGACAGAATGTCCAACCTGAGCGATCGTTTGATCCTCGCCCTGACGTCAGATGCACGACATCTCGATTCAGGTCTGTAGATTGTGCCTGCCATATCCTCACCCAGAAACCTAGGTCTAGCTTGGCTTCTCAGACTTCCGTCCTCAGACTACTGGCCCACAAGCCCTCCAGTTTGGGAATCCAGAACTACAATGCAGCACTCGTCCTGCCCTCCAGAAGAAAAACATTGCCCTCTGGGGATACCCAGAAAACCCAAATGAGCATCAACCTGCACTCCATTCGGCTGTACCCCAAATATATAGGCTGACCTGGGCACTGAAGCCCTTTATGGCACACCCTGAGCCTGGACCTCCAGGTCCCACCCAAACAGCTGGCCGCACACAGAGCACATCTTACCCCTCATGGCCTTAGTTCGTCATCTCTTCTCAACCTCGGTTTTCAGGCCTACACACCCTACAGTCTCAGGCCCCTGGAGCCAAACCTGAAGACTGCGCTTGCCGTCTCCAAGGGAATTGTATGTGCCCATTCCAATGGACACAACCCTACTAATAGGATAAACCTCCAAATCCCTGAGGCCATCCCAATATTTGTGTCTTCCCAGGACAAACAGGGGCAATCTGGGCCCATCTGAGCACCTACCGCCACTCAGACCCGTAGACTGATGTCCCCAGAGGTAAAAAGGAACCAACAGGCCCATAGGCACCTATCGGATCTATTGCTTTGGTTTCCAGGCATCTCTCCTTAGAGATCCTTAGAACCCTTAGAACCCTGCTCTTGCGTCGTTCCTTATGGGACATCCTTGAGCCATCCAACAGGTGTCGACTGTCCCAAAGTAGTCCTTGTTCATGGACCACCTCACAACTCATATCATGGAAAGCTTCCAAGGTCACATGATGCCCCCAATCTTCATGAAGTCGGATCATGGAAAGAAACTCCAACCTGAGCCAACGGCTGATCTTCGCCTTGACTTCAGATGCACGAGATCTTGATTAAGCTCTTCAGAGTGCACCTGCTGTGCCCTCACCCCAAAACCTAAGCATAGCTAGTGTTCTCAGACTTCCGTCCTCACTCTCCTGGAGCAACGCCCTCCATTTTGGGATTTCCGATGACACAGTGCTGCACTCTGCCTGCCCTCTAGAAGAAAAATAAACCTGCATGCCACTCAACTGTACACCAATTATATAGTCTAGCCTGTGCACTAATGCCCTGTTTGACACAACCTGAGGCCTGAATTCCCAACCGACACCCAGAGAGCTTGCCGTACACTGAGAAAATCTGAACCGCCATGGCCTTAGGTTGCCATCTCTTTCCAACCTGGTTTTCAGGCTACAGATACCTAGACCTTACCTCTACTCAGTTCCCATGGGTGAACCTGATACAGAAATCATAACTCCTCCTTCCCTCTCGCCAGAATCTTGTGGTTGGCATCTTATCCAAAGTTCAGTGTAGGACGCCTGTAGGGCCTACAGGAGTAGTAGTAGGGCCCCTGAGGGTAGTGTAGGGTCCCTGAGTCCCTGCCCATGCTTAAGAGCTGTGTGGTGGGCACAAACACACATTGGGACGCTCAGTTTGAACCCTGTCCTCAAGTAAAGCCTCTCAGGGGCTGGACCATGAGTCCACATATGGGGCCTGCCATGCCCCAAGTCACCCAATCTTAACCAGAGGTAGAGACATCTAGTCACCCCTACTCAGGGCTCTGCTCTGGAATCCCTCTTTGGTGGGACATTTGAGGTAAGTAACACAGAAAGGATTCCTCCCACCCACAGAATGACCCCAATCACTTGGGATCAGGCCATCCCCAGAGAATAAGACTCCTCCATGGCCCCAGAGGCCAGCCCGACATTCCACGGCCACTATTGACACAAAATCCAGAGACATAAGCCTCACCCTTAGGTCATAGCCCAAAAAATTCTCCTCATAGTCTGTAGATCGGGCCTGCCATACCTACGTCCCCAAACCGTGTTTTCAGACTTCTATCCTGACATCCCTGTCCCACACACCCTCCAGGCTGAGGCCCCTGGAGCCACACCTCAGGACTGTGCCTGCCCTCTCCATGGAAATTCTTCCCATTCCATTGGCCACAACCCTACAGATTAGGAGAAACCTCCAAAGTCCCAGAGGCCATTCCAATAGTGTAGGCCGCCCAGTACAAAGAGGGGTTATCTGTCACAAGCTGAGCAACGACCTCAACTCACCCGTAGACAGATATCCCAAGAGAAAGGTATTAAACTGGACAGGCCCCTAGAACGTAATTGGTTCCATTGCTTTTGTTTCTAAGCATCTCTCCTCAGAGGCCTGTTTTCCAATACCAGCATATGGGGGAATCCAGAGATACCAATCAGAACAAATCTTGTCTCCACATTGGAAACTTATCCTTTGGAGCTCTGTAAAAACCTCCAGTTAGGAGAAACCTTCAGGTAACCGGAGCCACCGCCCTATTCCAAGGTCTCCATGGACACAAACGCGCATTATGACCATTCGGCAGGAGAGTACATTTCAACTCAGCCCCTTGATTACTCCACCAGAGCCAGAATATCAAACCTGCCTTGTCGCTAGGAGACAACTGGAATGCAAAGCAGACTCTCTAGGCATCCATCGTTGGAATCCTCCTCTGGCGCCGTTCTATATGGGATGTTCTGGGAGCCTTCCAACAGGTCTTGACTGTCCTGCAGAAGGAATCCTTGCAGATTGGAGCATCTCACAACTCCTATAGTGGGAAAAGCTACATGGCCTCATGAGATGCTCCCCTTTATAAAGGGGCCATCATGGACAGAAACTCCAACCTGAGCCAACTTCTGATCCATTGCTTTGGTTTCTATGTATCTCTCCTCAGAGGCCTGGTTTCCAATATCAGAATATGGGGGTTTCCTAAGGAAACAATCAGAACAGATATCATCTCCACATGAGAAACTTGCTCTTTGGAGCTGTGTCAATACCTCAGGTTAGGAGGATCCTTCAGGGCGCTGGCACCATGGCCCAATTCCAAGGTCTCCAAGGACACAAACTTACATTATGATCCATCCTCAGGTGAGTCCATTTCAAATCATCAGCCCCCTCGGCTGCTCACCCAGAGCCAGCAGATCAAACCTGCCTTGTCACTAGGAGACAGTTGGAATGCGAGGTGGGCTGCCCAGGCATCCATCCTTAGAACCCTGCTCTGGAGAATTTCTTTATGGGACGTCTTGAATCCAACCAACCTGTCTTGACTGTCTCGCAGAATGAATCCTTGTGGTTTGAAGCATCACACAATCCCACTGTGAGAAAACCTCCATTTCCTCATGATGCCCCACACCTTCATAAATGGGCCATCAAGGACAGAAACTCCCATCCTAAGCCAAAGTCTGATCCGCGCCCTGAATTCAGAAGCACGAGATCTCGATTCAGCACTTGAGAGTGTGCCTGCTGTGCCCTCGCCCCGAAACCTAAGCCTAACTTGTGTTCTCAGACTTCCGTCTTCACAATCCTGGCCACACCCCTCCCGTTTGGCAATTCTGGAGACACAATGCAGCACTCTGCCTGCCCTCCAGAAGAAAAATGTTGCCCTATAGGGCTAACCAGAAACGCCAAATGAGTAACAACCTGCATGCCACTCGACCATACCCCAATTATACAATCTAGCCTGTGCACTAAAGCCCTGTCGGACACAGCCTGAAGGCAGACCTCCAGTCCAACACCCAGACAGCTGGCCGTACACTGAGCAAATCAACCCACAATGGCTTTTGGCCATCATCTCTACCCAACCTCAGTTTTCACCTTCAGAACCTAGACCTTATCTCCACTCACTGCTCAGGAGTGAACGTGATACAAGAATCAGAACTTCTCCTTCGCCATGGCAAGAAACCTTGTGGTTGGCATGTTGTCCAACGTTCATTGTACGAGAAAGCAGCATGGACTATGAGGCCCCACCTATCCCTGAGGGCTACAATTTGCACAAACACACATTGTGACCCTCAGCGTGAGCCCTATCCTCATGTAAAGCCTCTTAGTGACTGGAACACAGCCCACATATGGGGCTTGCCAAGCCCGTAGTCTCCCAATCTCAACCAGAGTTAGAGATGTCTAGTCTCCCCTACTCAGGGCACTGCTCTGGAATCACTCTTTGGTGGGACACCTGAGGTAAAAAAAAAAAAAAAATACAGAAAGGACTCTTCCCATCCACAGAATGATCCCAACCACTTGGGATCAGGCCAAATCACCAGAGAAAGACTTGTCCATGGCCCTTGAGGACACCCCGACATTCCACGGCCACCGTAGGCACAAAATCCAGAGACAAAAGCCTGAGCAAACGCCACATACTCGCCCTTTGTTCATAGCCCGGAAAATTCTCACAGTCTGTAGATCGAGCCTTCATACATGCATCCCCAAACCTAAGCTGAGTTTGTGTTTTCAGACTTCTGTCCCCACAGTCCTGGCCCACACACCCATCCAAGCTGGGGCCCCTGGAGCCACACCTGAGGACTGTGGCTTCCTTCTCCAGGGGAATTCTGCCATTTCCATTGGCCACAACCCTATAGATTAGGAGAAACCTCCAAACTCCCCAAGGCCATCCCAATAGTGTTGGCTGCCCAGGACAAACAGGGATGATCTTTCACAAGTTAGGAAACTACCTACACTCAGACCCAGAGACAGATATCCCCATAGAATAAGATTGAACTGGACAGGCAATTAGGCCCTAATCAGATCCATTGCTTTTGTTTCCAGGCATCTCTCCTCAGAGGCCTGGTTACCAATACCAGCATATGGGGGATTACTGAGGCACTCATAGGAAAAATCTCGTCTCCACATAGGAAATGTACTCTTTGGAGCTCTATAAAAAACTCTGTTTAGGAGAATCTTTCAGGGCCCCGGATCAAGCGCCCCATTCCAAGGTCTCCATGGACTTAAACCCACATTATGATCTATCCTCGGTAGAGTCCATGTCAACTCATCCCCCTTGGTTTCTCCCCCAGGGCCTGCAGATCAAACCTGCCTTGTTGCTAGGAGACAACTAGAATGGGAGGCGGGCTGCCCAGGCATCCATCCTTAGAACCCTACTCTGGAGTCGTTCCATATGGGACATCCTAGAGCCATCCAACAGGTCTCAAGTGTCCCACAGAAGGAATCTTTGCAGTCTGGTGCATCTCACAACTCCCATTGTGGGAAAATCTTCATGGCCTCTTGAGACGCTCCACTTTATAAAGGGGCCATCATGGACAGAAACTCCACCCTGAGCAAACGTCTGATATTCGCCCTGGCTTCAGGTGCATGAGATCTTGATTCAGCTCTGCAGAGTGTGCCTTCTGTGCCCTCACCCCCAAAACTAAGCCTAGCTTGTGTTCTCAGACTACCGTCCTCACACCCTTGGCCCAAAAGCCCTACAATTTGGCAATACTGGGGCCACAATGCAGCACTCTGCCTGCCCTCCAGAAGAAAAAAACGTTGCCTTATGGAGCTACCTAGAAACCCGAATGAGGATCAACTGAACGCCACTCGACTGCACCCCAAATATACAGTCTACCCTGTCTAATGCCAGTCTGACACAGCATGAGCCCACACCTCCAGACCTAAGCTCAACAGCCAGCCACACACTGAGCTCAATGTACCCATCAGGTCCTTAGGTCTTCATCTCTTCCCAACCTCCGTTTTCGGGTTTCAGAACCGAGACCTAAACTCCAATCACTGTCCAGGGGTGAACGTGATGCCCAAATCACAACTCTTTCCTTCGCCATGGCCGGAAAACCTTGTGGATGGCATATTCTCCAACGTTCAGTGTAGGAGAATCCAGCGTGGCCCATGAGGCCCTTCCCATGCTTGAGGGCCTTGTTGGGCACAAATAGGCATTGTGACCCTCAGCATGAGCCCTGTCCTCAAGGAAGACCTCTCAGTGTCTGAATCAAGAGCGCACATATTGGACTTGCCATGCCCCTAGGCCCCCAAACTTAAACAGAGGTGGGGTTATCCAGTTGTCCCTACCAAGGACTCTGCTCTGGAATCCCTCTTTTATTGGCACACATGAGGTACATAAAATAAAATAAAAAGCAGAAAGGACACCTACCATCCCACAGAATGGAATGTACCCAAACTCTTGGGATTGGGTCAATTCCTCAGAGAAGGAAAGCCGTCCACAACCCATGAGGCCACGCAAGTATTCGACCCACATTGTTGACACAAATCCAGAGACAAAACCTGAGCAAGCACCTCAAACTCACCCTTTTTCATATCCCGAAGTGTTATCACGGTCTGTAGATTGGGCGTGCCATACCTATGTCCCCAATCCTAAGCGGAATTTGTGTTTTCAGACTTCTGTCCCCAAAGGCCTGGCCCACACACCCTCAAGGCTGGGCCCCTAGAGCCAAACTCAGAACTGTGCCTGCCCTCTCCAGGGGATTTCTGCCCATTCCATTGGCCACAACCCTATAGATTAGGAGAATCTCCAAAATCCCAAGGCCATTCCCAATATTTTAGGCTGCCCAGGACAAACAGGGGCGATCTGACACAAGCCGAGCAACTACCTCCCCTCAGATCCATAGACACGTATCCCCAGGAAAGAGATTGAACCGGACAGGCACCTAGGCCCTAATCATATCCATTGCTTTTGTTTCCAGACATCTCTCCTCAGAGGCCTGGTTTCCAATACCAGCATATGGGAGATTCCTTAGGCACTCAGCAAAACAATTCTCTTCTCTACATAGGAAACATACTTTTAAAGGCTCCATCAAAACCTCCGGTTATGAACATCCCTCAAGGCCCCGGATCAAGCACCCCATTCCAAGGTCTCCATGGACACAAATGCACATTATGACCCATCCTCAACTCACCCATTTCAACACACCCGCCTCGGTTACTCCCCTAGATCCAGCAGATCGAACTTGCCTTGGCGCTATGAGACACCTGGAATGGGAGGCAGGCTGCCCAGGCATCCATCCTTAGAACCCTGCTCTGGATAACTTCCTTATGGGATGTCCTGGAGCCATCCAGCAGGTCTCGACTGTCCCACGGAAGGAATCATTGCGGTTTGGAGCATCTCACAATTCCCATCGTGGGAAAACCTCCATGGCCTCGTGACACCCTCCCCTTCATGAAGGGGCCGTCATGGACAGAAACTCCAACCTGAGCCAACGTCTGATCCTAGCTCTGTCTTCAGGTACACGGGATCTCGAATCATCTCTGCAGAGGGTTCCTGCCGTCCCCTCACCCCCGAAATCTAAGTCTGGCTTGTGTTCTCAGAATTTTTTCCTCACACTCCTGGCCCACAAGCCTTCCAGTTTGGGAATTCTGGAGCCACTATGTGGCACTGTGTCTTCCTTCCAGAAGAAAAAACGTTGCCCTCTGGGGCTACCCAGTAACCACAAATGAGTATCAACCTGCACGAAACTCGACTGCACCCCAATGATACAGTCTAGCCTGGGCACTAATTCCCTGTCTGCCACAGCCTGAGCCTGCACCTCCCAACCCACACTCAACAGCTGGCCGAACACTGAGCACATCAGTCATACCATGGCCTTAGGTCTGCATCTCTTCCCAACCTCAGTTTTTCAGGCTTCAGAACCTAGACCTTAAATCCAATCACAGTCCAGGAGTGAAAGAGTTGCAGAAATTAGAACTCCTTCTTCCCCATGGCCAGAAAACTTGTGGTTGCCATATTGTGCAACGTTCAGTGTAGGAGAAACCAGCATGGTACATTAGGCCACGCCCAGACTTGAGGGGCTCCTTGGGCACAAAAAACACATTGTGAAACTCAATGTGAGCCCTATGCTCAAGGAAGGCCTCTCAGTGTCTGGACCAAGAGCCCACATATGGGGCTTGCCATGTTCTTAGGTCCCAATGTTAACCAGAGTTCTGGTTGTCCAGTCGCCCCTCCCCAGGACACTGCTGTGGAATGCCTCTTTTGGTGGTCCACTTGAGGTAAAAAAAACCCAGAAAGGCCTCCTCCCTTCCCACAGAATGACCCCAAACTCTTGGGATTGGGTCAAATCCCCAGAAAGGGAGCCTCATCGATGGCCCATGAGGACACCCAGACATTCCATGGCAATCGGTGACACATATCCAGAAAAAAATAAGCATGAGCAAGCACCTCACTTTCGCCCTTTGTTCATATCCTGAAGAGTTCTCCTCACGGTCTATATATCGGGCCGGCCATACCTACAGACCCAAACCTAAGTGGAGTTTGTGTTTTCAGACTTTTGTCCAAATAGCCCTGGACCACACACGCTCCACACTTGGGTCCCTGGAGCCACACCTCAGGACTGTGCTTCCCTTTCAAGAGAATTCTTCCCATTCCATTGGCCACAACCTTGCAAATTAGGAAAAAACCTCCAAAGTTTACTGAGGCCATCCCAATAGTGTAGGCCGCCCAGGACAAACAGGTGTGATCTCAAACCAGCTGAGCAACTACCTCCACTCAGACAAAAGATGTCCCCAGAGAAGAATATTGAACCGGACAGGCCCCTAGGCCCTAATCAGATCCATTGCATTGGTTTCCAGGCATCTCTCCTCAGAGGCCTCATTTCCAATACCAGCAAATGGTGGTTTCCTGAGGCACCAATAAGAACAAATCTCGTCTCCCCATGGAAAACTTGATCATTAGAGCTTTGTTATCACCTCTGGTTAGGAGAATCCTTCAGGGCCCTGGTGCCACTGCCCCATACCAAGGTCTCAATGGACTCAAACCAACATTAAGACCATCCTCAGGAAAGTCCATTTCAACTAATTTAAGACCATCCTCAGGAAAGTCCATTCCAACTCAGCCACCTCTGATGCTACTACCCCAAGCCAGCAGATCAAACGTTTCTTGTTGCTAGGAGACAATTGGAATTGAGGCTGTCTGCCCAGGCATCCATACTTAGAACCCTGTTTTGGAAAAATACCTTAGGAGACGTCCTGGAGCCATCCAACAAATCTTAATTGTCCCACAGAAGGAATCCTTGCAGTTTGGAGCATCTCACAACTCTAATAGTGGGAAAAACCCCATGGCCTCATAATGCCCCCCCCTTCATGAAGGGGCCAACATGGACAGAAACTCCAACCTGAGCCAAAGTCTGATCCTCGACCTGACTTCAGACTCATGAGATCTCAATTCAGCTCTGCAGAGTGTGCCTGCCATGTCCATTGCCTGAAACCTAAGCCTAGCTTGTGTTCTCAGACATCCGCCTTCACTCTCCTGGCCCACAAGCCCTCCAGTTTGGGAATTCCGAAGCCACAATGCAGCACTCTGCCTGCCCTCCAGAAGAAAAACTTTGCCCTATGCTGCTAATAAGAAACCCCAAATGATTATCTAATGCATGCTCCTCGACTGTAAAGCAATTATACAGCCTACCCTGAATACGAATACCCTGTCTGGCACAGCCTGAGACAAGACATCCCAAACAACACCTAGACAGCTGGCTCCAACCTGGACACAAGGGACCCGCTATGGCTGTAGTTCGTCATCTCTTCCCAACCTCGGATTTCAGGCTTCAGAACCTAGACCTTATCTCCAATCACTGCCCAGGGGTGAACGTGATGCAGAAATTAGAATTCCTACTTCCACATGGCCAGAAACCTTGTGGTTGGCATGTTGTCCAACGTTCAATGTGGGAAAACCTGCATTGTCGGAAAGGCCACGCCAGTGCTTGAGGGCCGCCTAGGGCACAGACATGCATTGTGACCTGTAGCGTGAGTCCCGTATTAAAGTAACGCCTCTCAGTGGCTGGACCAAGATCCTGCATATGGGGCTTGTCATATCCATAGGCCCCCAGGCTTGACCAGAGAGCGAGTATTCCAGTTGTCAGTACCCACTGCTATGCTCCAGAATCCCTCTACTGGGGGGACACATGAAGCAGAAAACAGGACTCTTCCCTTCCCACAGAATGACCCCAAACTCTTGGGGGCTGGACAAACTACCAGAGAGGGAGACTTCTACGACCCATGAGGCAACTCCTACATTAAACGGCCATTGTGGACAAAATATCCAGAGACAAAAGACTGAGCGACTGCCTCCCTCTCACCCTTCTTTCATATCCAGAGGAGCTCCCCTCACGGACTGTAGATCAGGCCTGCCATAACCTCGGCCCCAAACCTGAGCTGAGTTTGGGGTTTTTGGATGTCTGTCTGCACAGCCGTGGCCCACACCGCCTCCAGGCTGGGGTCTCTGGAGCCACACCACAGAACTGTGCCTGCTCTCTCCTAAGAAACTTCCCCGTTCCATTGGCCACAACTCTACAAAATAGTAGAAACCTCAAGGTCCCCAACGACATCCCACTACCGCAAGCCGCACTGGACAAACAGGGGCATTATGACACCAGCTGAGCAACTACTACCTCCATGCAGACACACAGACTGATATCCGCAGAGACAGAAGATTGAACCAGACAGGCCCCTAGGCCCTATTATGAACTCTTGCTTTGGTGTCCAGGTATCACTCCTCAGAGGCCTGGGTTCGAAGACCAGCATATGGGGCTATCCTGAGGCACCAGACAGAACACCTCTCATCTCCGCATGGAAAGCTTCCTTGTTGGAGTTGTGTCAAACCCTTCGGGTTGGAGAATCCTGCAGAGTCCCTTAGCTACTGCCACATTCCAAGGTCTCCATAGCCACCAACCCACCTTATGACTCATCCGCAGGAAAGTCCATTTAAACTCAGCCTTCTGGGTAGCTCACCAAGAGCCCGCATATTGAGCGTGCCTTGTCTCGACCAGGCAATGGGAAGGTGAGTTGGTGTTTCTCGGCATCCATGCTTAGGCCCCTGCTCTCGAGTCTTTCTGTATGGGGCATCCTGGAACCATCCAATAGTACTCGACTGTCCTGAAGAAGGAAACTTTGAAGTTTGGAGCAGCTCACAACTCTCCCAGCGTAGGGAAACCTCCCTGGCCTCATGACGCCCCCACCCCCTTCAGGAAGGGGCCGTCATGGACACAAACTCCAGCTTGAGGCAACATCTGATACTCGACCTGACCTCAGATGCAGGAGATCTCGATTCAGCCTCTGCACAGTGGGCCCAAACCTCGTGCTACCTTGTGTTTTCAGACTTCCTTCCTCACAGTCCTGGCAAACATGTCCTCAAGACTTGGAATTCTGGAACCAAAATGCAGCCCTATGCTGGCCCTCCAGAAGAAAAACGTTGCTCTATGGGGATCTCCATAAACCCCAAATGAGGATCAAACTGCTCGGTTCTCGACCTCATCCCAATTGGATTGTTCGGGTTGTCCATTCATCCCTCCCCAGAGCTCTGCTTGGAATCCCTCTTTTGGTGGGACACCTGAGGTAACAAAACTAAAAGGACTCCTCCCATCCTTCAGATTGACCCCAAACATTGGGATTGGACCAAATTCACAGAGAGGAAGTCTCGTCCATGGCCCATGAGGCCTCCCCGAGATTCCACAGCCATCGTTGACAACAAATCCAGAGACAAAAGTCTGAGCAAGCGCCTCACACTCGCTCTTTTGTCGTATCCCGAAGAGTTCTCCTCACGGTCTGTAGATCGGGCCTGCCATACCTACTTTCCAAACCTAAGCCGAGTTTGTGTTTTTTCAGACTTCTGTCCCCACATTCCTGGCCCACAGACCCTTCAGGCTGGGGACCCTGGAGCCACGCATCAGGTCTGTGCCTGTCCATACCACGGGAATTCTGCCCATTCCATTGTCCACAATCGTACAAATTAGGACAAACCTCCAGAGTCCTCAAGGACATCCCAATAATGTAGGCCGCCCAGGACAAACAAGGGTCATCTGAAACCAGCTGAGCATCTACCTCTACTCAGCGTAGATGGATGTCCCCAGAGAAGAAGATTGAATCAGACAGGCCCCTAGGCCTGAATCAGATTCATTGCTTTCGGTTACAGGTATCTCTCCTCAGAGGCCTGGTTTCCAATATTAGCATATGGGGATTTCATGAGGCAGCAATCAGAACAAATCTCTTCTCCACATGGGAAAATTATCCTTTGAAGATGTCTAAAAACCTCCAGTTAGGAGAATCCTTCAGGGCCTTTGTGCCAGTGCCCCATTACAAGGTCTCCATAGACACAAAAACACATTAGGACCCATCCACAGGAGAGTCCATTTCAACTGAGCGTATTTGGTTGCTCCGCGATATCCAGCAGATCTAACTTCTCTTGTTGCTAGGAGACAATTGGAATGTGAGGTGGCCTACCCCGCCATCCATCCTTAAAACCCTGCTCAGAATCGTTGGCCAGGAGCCAACCAACAGGTCTCAATTGTCCTGCAAAAGAATCTTTGCAGTTGGAAGCTTCTCAGAACTCCCATCGTGAGAGAACACCCATGGCCACATGATCCCCCCCCCTTCATCAAGGGGTCATCAGGGACATAAGGTACAACCTGAGCGATCGTCTGATCCTCACCCTGACTTCAGATGCACGAGATCTTGGTTCATGTCTGTAGATTGTGCCTGCCATGTCTTCACCCAGAAACCTAAGCCTTGCTTGTGTCCACAGACTTCCGTCCACAGACTACTGGCTCACAAGCCCTCCAGCTTGGCAATCCAGAACTACAATGCAGCACTCTACCTGCCCTGCAGAAGAAATACATTGCCCTCTGGGGCTACCCAGAAACCCCAAATGAAGATCAACCTGCACGCCACTTGGCTGTACCAAAATGTGTAGGCTGACCTGGGCAATAATGCCCTTTCTACAGAGCCTGAGCCTGGACCTTTTGGGCCCACCCAGACAGCTTGCCGCTCACTGAGCACATAGGACCAGCCATTGCCTGAGGTCGTTATCTCTTCCCAACCTCGGTTTTCAGGATTCAGATCCTATACCTTATCTCCAATCACTGCCCAGGTTTGAAAATGATGCAGAAATCAGAACTCCTTCCCAATGGCAAGAACCTTGTGGTTGGCTTGTTGTCCAACGTTCAGTGTAGTGGAAACCTGTTTGTCCGATGAGGCCCCGCAATTGCTCGCGGGCCACATAGGTGGCAAACTCACATTGTGACCCACAGCCTTAGCCCAGTCCTAAGGTAAGGCTTCTCAGGGGCTGGATGAAGAGACAGCATATTGGGCTTGCCATACCCATAGGCCCCAATTTTCAACCATAGTTTGGGTTGTCCCTTCATTCTTCCCCAGGGCTCTGCTTTGGAATTCCTCTTTTGGTGGGACACCTGATGTAACAACCCTGAAAGGAGTCCTCCATCCTACAGATTGACGAAAAACAATTGGGATTGCGCTAAAACCACAGAGAGGAAGATTCGTCCATGGCCCATGAGGCTTCCTCGACATTCCAAGGCCATCGCTGAAACAAAATCCAAAGACAAAAGTCTGAGCAAGCGCCTCAGACTCGCACATTCTTCATTACCTGAAGATGTCATCTCATGGTTTGTAGATCGGGCCTGCCATACCTACGTCCCCAATCATAAGCTGAGTTTGTGTTTTCAAAATTCTGTCCTCAAAATCCTGGGCCACACACCATCCAGGCTGGGGACCCTGGAGCCACACATTAGTACTGTGCCTACCAAATCCATGGGAATTCTGCCCATTCCATTGTCCATAATAGTACAAATTAGGAGAACCCTCCAAATTCCCTGAGGCCATCCCAATAGTATAGGTCGCCCGGGACAAAAAAAAGGGCAGTCTGACACCAGCTGAGCATCTACCTCCACTCATACCCTAGATGGATGTCCCCAGAGAAGAAGATTGAACCAGACATGACCATAGGCTAAAATCGGATCCATTGCTTTGGTTTACAGTCATGTCTCCTCAAAACCCTGGTTTCCAATACCAGCATTGGGGTTTTCCTGAGGCACCCATCAGAACCAAACTCGTCTCCACAAGGAAACTTGTGCATGGGAGCTATGTCAAAAGCTGAGGAGAATACTTCAGGGTCCCGGTTCCACCGCCCCATTCCAAGGCCCTCATGGACACAAACACACATTAGACCCATCCTCAGGAAAGTACATTTCAACTCAGCCACCCCGGTTGCTCCCGCAGAGCCATCAGATCTAAACTGTCTTGTCGCTAGGAGACAATTGGAATGCGAGGCGGGCTTCCCAGGCATCCATCCTCGAACGTTGGTCTGGACTCATCCATATGGGATGTCCTGGAGCTGTCCAAAAGGTCTCAATTGTCCCGCAGAAGGAATCCTTGGAGGGGGCATCCCACCACTGCCAACGTGGGAAAACCTCCACGCTCTCGAGAATCCGTTCCCTTCATGAAGGGGCCGTCATGAACAGAAAATACAAGCTGAGCCAACCTCTGGTCCTCTCTCTGACTTCAGAAGCATGAGATATTGCTTCAGATCTCCAGGGGGTACATGCCGTGCCCTCGCCCTGAAACCCAAGTCTAGCTTGTGTTCTCAGACTTCCATCCTCACACTACTGGCCCGAAGCCTACAAGTTTGGCAATTCCGGACCATCAATGCAGCACTCTGCCTGCCCTCTAGAAAAAAATATATTGCCTAAAGAGCTGCCCGGCCACATTAAATGAGAATAAACCTACACGGCACTCGAATGTACCCAAATTATATAGTCTAACCTGGGCAGTAATGCACTGTCTGACACAACCTGAGACGGGACCTCATGAGCAACACCCAGACAGCTGACCGCACATTGAGCACATCAGACCCGTCATGGCCTTAGGTTATCATCTCTTCCCTACCTCAGTTTTCAGGCTTCAGAACCTAGACCATATCTCCCATCACTGCCCAGGGGTGACTGTGATGCAGAGATCAGAACTCCTGCTTACCCAAGGCAAGAAACCTTGTGGTTGGCATGTTGTCCTACGTTCAGTGTAGGAGAAACCAGCATTCACCCTGAGGTCACGCCCATTCTTGAGTGCGACGAGGGCATAAACACGCATTGTGACCCTCAGCGTGAGTCCTGACCTCTAGTAAATCCTCTCAGTGGCTGGACCATTAGATGTCATAATGGGCTTGACATGTCCCTAGGCCCCAATTTTTACCAGATTTCTGGATGTCCAGTCACAACTACCCAGGGCTCTACTCTGGAATCCCTCATTTGGTGGGACACCTGAGGTTGAAACAAAAAACAAAACAAATCAACAACAACAAAAAAAAACGGACTTCTTCCATCCCACAGAATGACCCCAAACTCTTTGTACGGGGCCAAACCCCTAGAGAGTATGACTCGTCCATTTCCCATGAAGTCACCCGGAAATTTCACGACCCTGAGTGACACGATATCCAGAGACAAAAACTTGAGAAGAGCCTCACACTCGCCCTTTTTTCATATCACGATGTGTTCTCCTCATTGTCTGTAGATCAGTCCTGCCATACCTATCACCCGAAACATGAGCCGAGTTTGTGTTTTCAGACAACTGTCCAAAGCCCTGGCCTACACACCCTACAGGCTCAGGCCCCTGGAGCCTAACCTGACGACTGTGCTTGCCCTCTCCAAGGGAATTGTATGTGCCCATTCCAATGGCCACAACCCTACTAAGAGGATAAACCTCCAAAGTCCCCGAGGCCATCCCAATATTTGTGGCTTCCCAGGACAAACAGGGGCAATCTGGGCCCATCTGAGCACCTACCCGCACTCAGACCCGTAGACTGATGTCCCCAGAGGTAAAAAGGAACGAACAGGCCCCTAGGCACCTATCGGATCCATTGCTTTGGTTTCCAGGCATCTCTCCTCAGAGGAATGGATTTCAATAACAGCATATGGCTGTTTCTTGACTCACCCATCAGAACAAATCTCATCTACATATCGGAAACTTGCACGATGGAGCTGTGTGAAAGCCTCTCTTTAGGAGAACCCTTCAGGGCCCCAGTGCCACCGCTTCATTCCAAGGTCTCCATAGACAGTAAATCATATTAGGACACATCCACGGGAGAGTCCATTTCAACTCAGCCTCCTCGGTTGCTCCCCCAGATCCAGCAGATCTAACCCGTCTTGTTGCTTGGAGACAATTGGAATGCGAGGTGGGCTACCCAGCCATCCATCCTTAGAACCCTGTTCGGAATCGTTTTTCTGGAGCCAACCAACAGGTCTCAATTGCCCTGCAGAAGAATCTTTGCATTTGGGAGCTTCTCAGAACTCCCATCGTCAGAAAACCCCCATGGACTCGTGATCCACCCCCCCTTCAAGAAGGGGCCATCAGGGACAGAAAGTCCAAACTGAGCGTTCGTCTGATCCTCGCCCTGACTTCAGATGCACGAGATCTCGATTCAGGTCTGTAGATTGTGCCTGCCATATCCTCACCCAGAAACCTAGGCCTAGCTTGGGTTCTCAGACTTCCGTCCTCAGACTACTGGCCCACAAGCCCTCCAGTTTGGCAATCCAGAACTACAATGCAGCACTCTGCCTGCCTCCAGAAGAAAAAACATTGCCCTCTGGGGCTACCCAGATACCGCAAATGAGGATCAACCTGCACGCCATTCGGCTCTACGCCAAATATATAGGCTGACCTGGGCACTAATGCCCTTTCTGGAACAGCCTGAGCTTAGACCTACTGACCCCACCCAGACAGCTGGCCGCACACTGAGCACATCGGTCCCGCCATGGCCTTAGGTCGTCATTTCTGCTCAACCTTGGTTTTCAGACTTCAGAACCTAGACCTTATCAGCAATCACGGCCCGGGTTTGAAAATGATGCAGAAACCAGAACTCTTTCCTCAGGGCAAGAAACCTTGTGGTTGGCATGTTGTCCAAGGTTCAGTGTAGTTGAAACCAGTGTGGCCCATGAGGCCCCGCCCATGCTTGCGGGCCATATTGGTCACAAACACACTTTGTGACCCTCACTCTGAGCCCAGTCCTCAGGTAAGGCCTCTCAGTGGCTGGATGGAGAGACAGCATATTGGGCTTGCCATGCCCCTAGGCCCCTATTTTTAACCATAGTTCGAGTTGTCCCTTCACTATTTCCCAGGGCTCTGCTTTGGAATTCCTCTTTAGTTGGGACACTTGAGGTAACAAACCTGAAAGGCGTCCTCCCATCCCACATATTGACGAAAAACAATTGGGATCGGGCCAAATCCACAGAGAGCAAGATTCGTACATGGTCCATGAGGCCTGCCCAACATTTCACGGCCATCGCTGATACAAAATCCAGAGACAAAAGCCTGAGCACGCGCCTCAGACTCGCTCATTCTTCATATCCAGAAGAGTTCTTCAGATCAGAACCTACACGGCACTCGAAAGCACCCAAAATATATAGTCTAACCTGGGCACTAATGCACTGTCTGACAACCTGAGCCAGGACCTCGTGACCAACACCCAGACAGCTGACTGCACACTGAGCACATCAGACCCGCCATGGCCTTAGGTCATCATCTCTTCCCTACTCAGTTTTCAGGCTTCAGAACCTAGACCTTATCTCCATTCACTGCCCACGGGTCACTGTGATGCAGAAATCAGAACTCTTCCTAACCCATGGCAAGAAACCTTGTGGTTGGCATGTTGTCCAACGTTCAGTGTAGGAGAAACCAGCATTCACCCTGAGGCCCCTCCCATTCTTGAGTGTGACGAGATCATAAACACGCATTGTGACCCTCAGCGTGAGTCCTGTCCTCTAGTACGTCCTCTCAGTGGCTGGACCATTAGATGTCATAATGGGCTTGACATGTCCCTAGGCCCCAATTTTTAACCAGATTTCTGGTTTCCACTCGCCCCTGCCCAGGGCTCTACTCTGGAATCCCTCATTTGGTGGGACACCTGAGGTTGTAAAACAAAACAAAACAAATCAACAACAACAGAACAACGGACTTCTTCCATCCCACAGAATGACCCCAAACTCTTTGGACGGGGCCAAACCCCCAGAGAGTAAGACTCGTCCATTTCCCATGAAGTCACGCGGAAATTTCACGACCATGAGTGAAACAATATCTAGAGACAAAAAACTTGAGCAAGAGCCTCACACTCGCCCCATTTTTCATATACCAAATTGTTCTCCTCATGGTCTGTAGATCAGTCCTGCCATACCTATGACCCGAAACAGTAGCAGAGTTTGTGTTTTCAGACAACTGTCCCAACAGCTCTAGCCTACACCCCCCATACAGGCTCAGGCCCCCTGAGACCAAACGTGAAGACTGTGCTTGCACCTCCAAGGGAATTGGATGTGCCCATTCCAATGGCCACAACCCTATTAAGAGGATAAACCTCCAAAATTTCCTGAGGCCATCCCAATAGTGGTGGCTTCCCAGGACAAACAGGGGCAATCTGAGCCCATCTGAGCACCTACCTGCTCTCAGACTCGTAGACTGATATCCCCAGAGGTAATAAGGAACGAGCTGGCCCCTAGAACCTATCGGAAACATTGCTTTGGTTTCGAGGCATCTCTCCTCAAAGGACTGGTTTTCAATAACAGCATATGGCTGTTTCTTGACTCACCCATCAGAACAAATCTCATCTAAACATGGGAAACTTGCACGATGGAGCTCTGTGAAAGCCTCTCGTTAGGAGAACCCTTCAGGGCCCCAGTACCACCGCTTCATTCCAAGGTCTCCATAGACACAAATCACATTAGATCACATCCACGGGAGAGTCCATTTCAACTCAGCCTCCTCAGTTGCTCCCCCAGATCCAGCTGATCTGACCTCTCTTGTTGCTTGGAGACAATTGGAATGCGAAGTGGGCTACCCAGCCATCCATCCTTAGATCCCTGCTCAGAATCGTTGTCCTGGAGCCAACCAACTGGTGTCAATTATCCTACAGAAGAATCTTTGCATTTGGGAGCTTCTCACATCTCCCATCGTGGGAAAACCCCCATGGCCTCGTGATCCTCGCCCCCTTCAAGAAAGGGCCATCCGTGACAGAATGTCCAACCTGAGCGTTCGTCTGATCCTCGCCCTGACTGCAGATGCACGAGATCTCGATTCAGGTCTGTAGATTGTGCCTGCCATATCCTCACCCAGAAACCTAGGCCTAGCTTGGATTCTCAGACTTCCGAACTCTAACAACTGTCCCACAAGCCCTCCAGTTTGGCATTCCAGAACTACAATGCAGCACTCTGCCTGACCTCCAGGAGAAAAACATTGCCCTCTGGGGATACCCAGAAACCGCAAATGAGGATCAACCTGCACGCCATTCGGCTCTACCCCAAATATATAGGCTGACCTGGGCACTAATGCCCTTTCTGGAACAGCCTGAGCTTAGACCTCCTGGCCCCACCCAGACAGCTGGCCGCACACTGAGCTCATCGGACCCGCCATGGCCTTAGGTCGTCATCTCTGCTCAACCTTGGTTTTCAGGCTTCAGAACCTAGACCTTATCACCAATCACGGCCCGGGTTTGAAAATGATGCAGAAATCAGAACTCTTTCCCCATGGCAAGAAACCTTGTGGTTGGCATGTTGTCCAAGGTTCAGTGTAGTTGAAACCAGTGTGGCCCATGAGTCCCCGCCCATGCTTGCGGGCCACATTGGTCACAAACACTCTTTGTGACCCTCAGCCTGAGCCCAGTCCTCAGGTAAGGCCTCTCAGTGGCTGGATGGAGAGACAGCATATTGTGCTTGCCATGCCCCTAGGCCCCTATTTTTAACCATAGTTCGGGCTGTCCCTTCACTATTTCCCCAGGGCTCTGCTTTGGAATTCCTCTTTTGGTGGGACATCTGAGGTAACAAACCTGAAAGGAGTCCTCCCATCCCACAGATTGACGAAAAACAATTGGGATCGGGCCAAATCCACAGAGAGCAAGATTCTTCCATGGTCCATGAGGCCTGCCCAACATTCCACGGCCACCGCTGATACAAAATCCAGAGACAAAAGCCTGAGCACGCGCCTCAGACTCGCTCATTCTTCATATCCAGAAGAGTTCTTCAGATCAGAACCTACACGGCACTCGAATGCACCCAAAATATATAGTCTAACCTGGGCACTAATGCACTGTCTGACAACCTGAGCCCGGACCTCGTGACCAACACCCAGACAGCTGACTGCACACTGAGCACATCAGACCCGCCATGGCCTTAGGTCATCATCTCTTCCCTACCTCAGTTTTCAGGCTTCAGAACCTAGACCTTATCTCCATTCACTGCCCACGGGTCACTGTGATGCAGAAATCAGAACTCTTCCTTACCCATGGCAAGAAAACCTTGTGGTTGGTATGTTGTCCAACGTTCAGTGTAGGAGAAACCAGCATTCACACTGAGGCCCCGCCCATTCTTGGGTGTGACGGGGGCATAAACACGCATTGTGACCCTCAGCGTGAGTCCTGTCCTCTAGTACGTCCTCTCAGTGGCTGGACCATTTGATGTCATAATGGGCTTGACATGTCCCTAGGCCCCAAATTTTTAACCAGATTTCTGGTTGTCCAGTCGCCCCTCCCCAGGGCTCTACTCTGGAATCCCTCATTTGGTGGGACACCTGATTGAAAAACAAAACAAAACAAATCAACAATAACAGAACAACGGACTTCTTCCATCCCACAGAATGACCCCAAACTCTTTGGACGGGTCCAAACCCCTAGAGAGTATGACTCGTCCATTTCCCATGAAGTCACCCGGAAATTTCACGACCCCTGAGTGACACGATATCCAGAGACAAAAACTTGAGAAGAGCCTCACACTCGCCCTTTTTTCATATCACGAAGTGTTCTCCTCATTGTCTGTAGATCAGTCCTGCCATACCTATCACCCGAAACATGAGCCGAGTTTGTGTTTTCAGACAACTGTCCAAAGCCCCCTGGCCTACACACCCTACAGGCTCAGGCCCCTGGAGCCAAACCTGACGACTGTGCTTGCCCTCTCCAAGGGAATTGTATGTGCCCATTCCAATGGCCACAACCCTACTAAGAGGATAAACCTCCAAAGTCCCCGAGGCCATCCCAATATTTGTGGCTTCCCAGGACAAACAGGGCAATCTGGGCCCATCTGAGCACCTACCCGCACTCAGACCCGTATACAGATGTCCCCAGAGGTAAAAAGGAACGAACAGGCCCCTAGGCACCTATCAGATCCATTGCTTTGATTTCCAGGCATCTCTCCTCAGAGGCCTGGATTTCAATAACAGCATATGGCTGTTTCTTGACTCAACCATCAGAACAAATCTCATCTACACATCGGAAAACTTGCACGATGGAGCTGTGTGAAAGCCTCTCTTTAGGAGAACCCTTCAGGGCCCCAGTACCACCGCTTCATTCCAAGGTCTCCATAGACAGTAAATCATATTAGGACACATCCACGGGAGAGTCCATTTCAACTCAGCCTCCTCGGTTGCTCCCCAGATCCAGCACATCTAACCCATCTTGTTGCTTGGAGACAATTGGAATGCGAGGTGGGCTACCCAGCCATTCATCCTTAGAACCCTGATCGGATTCGTTTTCCTGGGGCCAACCAACAGGTCTCAATTGCCCTGCAGAAGAATCTTTGCATTTGGGAGCTTCTCAGAACTCCCATCGTCAGAAAAACCCCCATGGACTCGTGATCCACCCCCCCTTCAAGAAGGGGCCATCAGAGGACAGAAAGTCCAAACTGAGCGTTCGTCTGATCCTCGCCATGACTGCAGATGCACGAGATCTCGATTCAGGTCTGTAGATGTGCCTGCCATATCCTCACCCAGAAAAACTAGGCCTAGCTTGGATTCTCAGACTTCCGAACTCTGACAACTGGCCCACAAGCCCTCCAGTTTGGCAATCCAGAACTACAATGCAGCACTCTGCCTGACCTCCAGGAGAAAAACATTGCCCTCTGGGGATACCCAGAAAACCGCAAATGAGGATCAACCTGCACGCCATTCGGCTCTACCCCAAATATATAGGCTGACCTGGACACTAATGCCCTTTCTGGAACAGCCTGAGCTTAGACCTCCTGGCCCCACCCAGACAGCTGGCCGCACACTGAGCTCATCGGACCCGCCCATGGCCTTAGGTCGTCATCTCTGCTCAACCTTGGTTTTCAGGCTTCAGAACCTAGACCTTATCACCAATCACGGCCCGGGTTTGAAAATGATGCAGAAATCAGAACTTTTCCCCATGGCAAGAAACCTTGTGGTTGGCATGTTGTCCCAAGGTTCAGTGTAGTTGAAACCAGTGTGGCCCATGAGTCCCCGCCCATGCTTTGCGGGCCACATTGGTCACAAAAACACTCTTTGTGACCCTCAGCCTGAGCCCAGTCCTCAGGTAAGGCCTCTCAGTGGCTGGATGGAGAGACAAGCATATTGTGCTTGCCATGCCCCTCGGCCCCTATTTTTAACCATAGTTCGGGCTGTCCCTTCACTATTTCCCAGGGCTCTGCTTTGGAATTCCTCTTTTGGTGGGACACCTGAGGTAACAAAACCTGAAAGAATGTCCCAACCTGGCGTCCTCCCATCCCCACAGATTGACGAAAAAACAATTGGGATCGGGCCAAATCCACAGAGAGCACAGATTCTTCCATGGTCCATGAGGCTGCCCAAACATTCCACGGCCACCGCTGATACAAAATCCCAGAGACAAAAGCCTGAGCACGCGCCTCAGACTCGCTCATTCTTCATATCCAGAAGAGTTCTTCAGATCAGAAACCTACACGGCACCGAATGCACCCAAAATATATAGTCTAACCTGGGCACTAATGCACTGTCTGACAACTGAGCCCGGGACCTCGTGACCAACACCCAGACAGCTGACGCACACTGAGCCACATCAGACCCGCCATGGCCTTAGGTCATCATCTCTTCCCTACCTCAGTTTTCAGGCTTCAGAACCCTAGACCTTATCTCCATTCACTGCCCACGGGTCACTGTGATGCAGAAATCAGAACTCTTCTTTACCCATGGCAAGAAACCTTGTGGTTGGTATGTTGTCCAACGTTCAGTGTAGGAGAAACCAGCATTCACCCTGAGGCCCGCCCATTCTTGGGTGTGACGGGGCATAAACACGCATTGTGACCATCATCAGCATGAGTCCTGTCTCTCTAGTACGTCCTCTCAGTGGCTGGACCATTAGATGTCATAATGGGCTTGACATGTCCCTCGGCCCCAAATTTTAACCAGATTTCTGGTTGTCCAGTCCCCATCCCCAGGGCTCTACTCTGGAATCCCTCATTTGGTGGGGACACCTGAGGTTGAAAAACAAAACAAAACAAATCAACAATACAACAAACAACGGACTTCTTCCATCCCACAGATATGACCCCAAAATTCTTTGGACGGGGCCAAACCCCAGAGAGTAAGACTCGTCCATTTCTCCATGAAGTCACCCGGAAAAATTTCACGACCCATGAGTGACACGATATCCAGAGACAAAAACTTGAGAAGAGCCTCACACTCGCCCTTTTTTTTCATATCACGAAGAGTTCTCCTCATGGTCTGTAGATCAGTCCTGCCATACCTATGACCCGAAACATGAGCCGAGTTGTTGTTTTCAGAAGCAACTGTCCAAAGCCCTGGCCTACACACCCTACAGGCTCAGGCCCCTGGAGCCAAACCTGACGACTGTGCTTGCCCCTCTCCAAGGGAATTGTATGTGCCCATTCCAATGGCCACCAACCCTACTAAGAGGATAAACCTCCAAAGTCCCCGAGGGCCATCCCAAGTATTTGTGGCGTCCCAGGAATCAAACAGGGCAATCTGGGCCCATCTGAGCACCCACCCGCACTCAGACCCGTAGACAATGATGTCCCCCCAGAGGTGAAAAAGGAAACGAAACAGGCCTCCGTAGGCACCTATCAGATCCATCGCTTTGATTTCAAGGCATCTCTCCTCAGAGGCCCTGGATTTTCCAATAACAGCATATGGCTGTTTCTTGACTCAACCATCAGAACAAATCTCATCTACACATGGGAAAAACTTGCACGATGGAGGCTGTGTGAAAGACTCTCTTTAGGAGAACCCTTCAGGCCCCAGTACCACCGCTTCATTCCAAGGTCTCAATAGACATTTAAAATCATATTAGGTACATATCCAACGGAGGCAGAGGGCCATTTCAACTCCGCCTCCTCGGTTGCTCCCCCCCAGATCCAGCAGATATGCACCTGTCTGACTTCTTGCTTTGGAGACTGTGTGAATGCCGAGGTGGGTTCTACCCCAGCCATTCCACTCCTTAGTAGAAACCCTGAAATCGGAATCGTTGTCCTGGTTGCAACCAACAGGTCTCCCAATTGTCCTGCAGAAGAAATCTTTGGGCAGTTGGGAGCTTCCTCCAACAACTCCCATTAATCGAGGCAAAACCCCCCATGGACTCGTGATCCACCCACGCATTCAATCAAGAGGCCATCAGGGACAGAATGTCCAACCTGAGCGACTTCGTCTGATCCTACGCCCTGACTTCAGATGCACGACATCTCGATTCAGGCTGTTAGCTTGTGTTGGCCTGCCATACCTCACCCAGAACTAGGCCGAGCTTGGGTTCTCAGACACGTTCCGTTCTCTCAGACTAAATGTCCCAACAAACCCTCCAGTTTGGCAATCCCAGAACTACAACTCTACCAGCACTCATGCCTGCCCTCCAGAAGAAAAACATTTGCCCTCTGGGGCGACCCGAAAACCGCCCAATGGCGATCAACATGCACGGAATTCGGCGCTACCCCACAAGATATATAGGCCTGAACTGGGCACTAATGCCTTTTCTGGGGGAACAGCCTGAGACTGCGTTTACTCTGACCTCCTGGGCCCACACCAGACCGCTGTAACGCAAACTGAGCACATTGGACCCACACTGGCCTTAGGGTCGTCCATCTCTCTCAACCTCGGTTTTCAGGCTTCAGAACCTTAGACCCTTATCTCCAATCACGGCCCGGGTTCTGAAATGATGATGGCAGAAATCAGAACTCTCTCCCAATGGCAAGAACAACCTTGTGGTTGGCATGTTGTCCAAAGTTGCAGTGGTAGTGAAAACCAGTGTGGCCCATGAGGCCCCCGCCCCATTCTTGCAGGCCACATTGGTCACCAACACAAATTTGCGACCCCTACGGCCTGAGCCCAGACCTCAGGAGAAGGCTTCGGGGCGGATGGAGAGGCCAGCATATTGGTCTGCCATGCCCTCGACCCCAATATGAACCGTAGGTCAGGTTGCTGTGTTTCACTCTCCTCAGGGCTTTCTTTGGAATTCTCTTTTGGTGGGGGCTGATCCTGTTCTTGGTGAATCAAACCTGAATAATGGATGTCCTCCCATCCTCATGATTGGTTCTTTAAAAAACATTTTTTGGGATATCTGGGTCCAATCCACAGAGATGCAAGATCGTCCAGGCACGCATGATGTGTGAGCTTCTGCTCCCCAACATTTGGCCACGCATCGCTGATACAAAATGGTACCAGAGATGCAGAGAGCCTTTGAGGCACGCGCCTCTATGACGTCGCGTCATTCTTCTATATCTCTGAAAGAGTTCTTCAG